>NC_047028.1:18663014-18866677 GCF_902652985.1 Pecten maximus
TTGCTTACTTATAATTAGTAATGCCCAAAACCAACATGTCAGTGAGTGTAAGCACTTTTGTTGAGCTTGAGAAACTGTATAAAATCAAAAGAACCGTCTGCTTCTTTAAAACACATATTTTGAAACATTTTGGGTTCCCTGTAAATGAATCTGATAGTAATCTTCTATAGATTATTTGCAAAATAAATGTATTGTTGTATCATATTGTGGGACAAATAACGTGATACATATTGTGAGGGAAGCATATTGTTGCAGCGCTAGTACCAACTTTTAATCACACTTGATTCCATTTGATATCAGTATATATATACATACAGTTTGTATACAATTAAACCCCAATATATTTTAATGACATATAGAATATACATCTTGTTTTATTGAAGTGTTACAATATTTAATTTCTCATTCATCGAATCATCACAATCGCATGTTTTCTTTTCAGCAATAGTTTTTACGATAGATACACGCGTATCTCGTTTGATATTTAACTATCTCCAATTACCGATCCAATATAAATTGATTACTGAATAGGCTTATATGAATATAAACAGGCCTATTTTTTAATCGCCTAGATATTGATCTAGCAATCAAATAACAAAATATCGAAATCAAAAGAAGTCATATAGCATGATTCATTGATATTAAATCGAACATGACATCTGATTATGTAGACAAATCACAGTACTCGGGCTAAACCATTACTTGCAAGTAACTGTAAACACTCAATAAAAGCAGATTTGATTCTAGTCCGAATTTTCTGACTAGTAAACACGTAACGAAATCACATCTTACCTGATATGTCTGCAGTTCAAATAAGCATCTAGCTTTCTTTGTGCTTATTTGCGACATTGCTTAATTCAATATAGACATATTATGGCAGCATGTTTGTAAAATACATGTAAATCAACAAAAATCGATTATGAGCTCCAAAGCCCAACAGGAAGTACTACCCCCTAAACAGTCGCCATTTTAAAACTCTCGCTGGAAGTCACATGATTCAATGTTTAGCTAATGGTGATATTCTTTCCCTTTGCATTATTACCTACATGTTCAACGACACGAATTAGATATCAATTATATATTTGACTGTTGTCTTTGATATCAATAAAAAAACGTTTTATGTTAAGCGAAAAAAACAACGAGAAAAAAACGGCTTGACTTTTTACTCAAATACACTCAAATACACTCAAATATACTCAAATACACATAAAATATACTCAAATACACAAAAATATACTCAAATACAAATGTATTTCACACACACAACCTTATTTTGTGCGTAACATGGTCGTTAATATACGATCTTGGTGATTCTTACGAACTATGATACCAGGGTCGGTTGGGATATTTAGGCTTTACCGAAATTGACTTGGAATTATCGAAACGTTGGGAAATGGGACTTAAATTAGCATTATTTTGAGAGAACAGAGCCAAATATTTGTTCTGAAATGCCCAACTGTATCATATGCAAAACATTAGGGGTTTATTTGACAGAGAAGTAGTTTAAATCAATGTTTTAATCATTCGCGATTCGCGGCCCGATTGTCGTCAAAGTTGAATTACAGAAATGGCCGATAATGGACCCGAAATCGATTTTTCATAAGAGAATGGACTCAATATGATATTCTTTGGTGTCTATAGATGTCATATGTAAAATATCTTCGATTAATTTTCATTAGAAATATTTTGAAATAATTGTCAAAATATCCGATTTACGACCCCATTGCCGTCAGAGTTGAATTGTCGAAATGGTCGATAACGGACCTGAAATCAATATTTTTATGATATAATGGGCCCAAAATAGTATTCTTTATAGAGGTCACATGTAAAATATTTTTTTATTTATTTTCTCAAGAAGTATTTTAAAATGATAATCAAAATACCCAAATTTTGTAATTACGCATTGGGCGTGAATAAAATAAAAAGGAGCAGGAAAACTGAAATCCGGATTATCTACTCACAAATGCAAAAATACTCATACTAGATAGTTATAATTAATATTTATTACAAGAATTTCTATACTATAAAATTGTTGTCAAATTTGTGGTATTTTGTAAAACAATTCATTTTTATTGAATTTTTTTCCCCCTCACAAATCCATATTTCAATCTTTGAGTAATTAATTCATTGAAAATTGAAGTCAAGGCAATGAATTAATATTTTCCATAATAATTTTTCAATAAACTGTTAAAAAGTTTCCAGATGACTTTTTGTGCCATGCTGTCATAAAATTTCAGTTATAATTTTAAAATTAAATTACATGTAGTATGTTAATATTGATAGCCAAGTTGTGAATATCCACAAAGGGAGTGTAGTCTACTGTAATCTCAATCACTGAGTGGATAGCAATACATATGAATATTACTGTAAAGTACCTGTAGTATGAAGAGATATGTGACCAACTTTAGAATGAATGATTATATCTCAAGAGCAATAGGTGCATTATTAGAATTGACTTCAAAATGAAATCAACATGTCCGTGTAACTTAAGCAGGATTTCATCATTGTTTAAAATCAGACTTAAAAAAATCATCAGATATAATCATAAACCATCAGCTGTATAACAAGAGATTCCAGGGGATCTTGGTGTCCACCATTGAGATTGATCTCTTTTCTACTTTTCCCTTCTTTCCCCTATTACTTATTATTCATTTGATTATATTGGAAACCTAAATTTGAAGTCTAAGATAGATCTTAAGAAAAACTTTTGGAAATGTATCAATAACATATTAAACTGTTGAAACTGATGGTGGGCTGGCTGGCTTAAAGCCGTTTTGTTTTCCTGATCAGACTAAAAGATAAATAGGAATTGTTAATGTACTTCCATCTGATGATGGCAAAAATTCTTTATTCCATATAGATTTTCATTTTTTGTATAAATAAATACTTAAAACATTTGACCTTTTTTTTAAGTTTTAGGAAATACTACTTGTAACTAAGTGTGTTACTAGTGACAGTATGATAATTGGATATATAGAGGTTACACAACGAGTGGTTGTTGGATATGGAATTTATTTCACACGAGTAAGTTATTTTTTAAAAGTTACAAAAGACACGAGCTTTAGCGAGTGTTTTTTGCAACTTTTAAAAAATAACTTACGAGTGTGAAATAAATTCCATATCCAACAATTTCGAGTCGTGTGACCTGTTTCTACCACAATAATATCGGCTTGAATCAAAGGGAAACGTGGCCAAGTATAATTTCGCGTATGCAAATAAAGTGTACCGGTGACGTCCGGGACCCGGTGATGTGACGTCATTAGATTATTGATGACGTCAATAACAATTGCAGCTTGGGTCAAAGTTCACCGTGTTAGCCAATCGAAATGCGTGCAGAGTTTATACCACGTGTGGTATAAACAGATTGTTAATCAACAGCTGTGATGATTAACTGATGGTCTGAGAGATGAATAACACGGCGTATTGTGGTAGAATATCTATTAACTAGTCCTTTAACATCAACTGATCTGATATTAGTTTTTTGGTTTCTTTTGGGTCCTTTGATCACTGTGTTAAGTCCCTGAGCATCATTCAAGTATCCTAGGATAAAACAACTATTATTGATTTTTGCTATACAGCATCCATCTCTTAATTTATTTTGAAAGATATTAATATCTTGTATCTTTTGTGCAATCCTAAATCATGCTGTAAAGATCTTCAATATTTATACTTGTCATTTTCAGAAAGGTGTTTGTACTCTGTAGGATCATGCAGATATTGTTAGAAACATTTGAAAATTAATCCCCAAACACATTATTGTAATGATTTCCTTAAAATACATGTATACTGCATTGCTTTCCATTTATTAAATGTCGAAAGTAAATGAAAATCTTCTGGAACATTTTCTTTAGGGTGGTTACGCAAAACAATTGAAGTGAATACAACCATTATTATATGTAAGAATGTTGAAAGTCATATTGGTTGTGTTGTATAACTTCAATTTATGTTATTACCTTAACTTGGTGATGAGTAATTAGATTATGAGCATTATAATATGGCCATGGTTTACTACTTAATAAGATCAAGTTTCTGTGTGATATATTGTTTGGTTTTATTTACTGGACAATATTAATTTGCTACATTTTAGTTAAATTTTATAAATCACTCCACCCCCTCAACATTTTCACAGATATGGATGTTATTTCTACAATATTTGTAGATAAATTTTTCACACCTTGGGAGATAATTGACACGCCTGTGTAACTTACACTAATTGACCAGTGTATTGAAAGATTCCCCCTAAGGCTATAACTGAACTGTCCAGGTAATGAAAGGGTGTCACACCTGTGTTAGCAGGTGGAGAGAGATGGGTGAGGGGGAGGGGGGTCCTATAACCTCCAATTTTTACCTGTGAGACATACTGATTCAGTATGTCTCACAGGTAAAGATCTAATTTCCTAAGACCTAATTAAACCAGATATAAAATGAATTATCTTAAACTGGTCATTTAACATCAGTATAAAAACTCAAGTTTAAAGATGAGTATGAATTAAAAATATTGTATCAGGGACTCAGCTTGTTACTCTTCTTTTGCACCTCGCGCAATTAATATTAAGTACATCAAATATTCCATAATTACATTGAAATATAACATAAGCAATAAGAACATACATTGTAATTATAAGCTCTCTACAATTCTAGCACATTTTACCAAAATAAGAATATATGTGATAAACTCATAATAAACCTTAATTTATATATAGTATACCACAATATCCCAAAATTTGTTAATATAAAAAAGAAACGAAAACAACATTAAACTGATAAAAGAGGCATAATACAAGCAAAATATTTCATATAGATTCTATGGAGACCCTTAAACAGTTCAAGGAGAAATAAGTTAACACCATCAAGTGTTGATTCATATGGGCTTCAAAATTTCAAAATTTACTCTGTGATGATATGATTGAATTTTATGGTCCATAAGATGGTTTTACTTCTTATAAATGTAAACCTCAAGGATTCTACTTCAAGTGCACTAAACATGTATGTTTAACGTTTTCCATAATTAGGTAAAGGCTTAACACATATCTTTGTTTTAACTTTTAATTTCCTAACAAAAACAGAAATACACCAGGATTGTATATTAATATATATGTGTACATTTATATATTCAGATGATTTTTTTTTTCTGTGTGAAGTAGGCATATCATCTAAAAACAAACTAAAAGCAAAAAAACAAAAAATGCAATGCATAAATTTTATTCAATTTTATTTGAGAGGTTGCATTTTGCCTGAATATACTTATAATATGTATACACATGTATATATATTTGCAAAAATCATCTGTTCATGAAGTTGTAAAATCATCTGTTCATATATTTGTTAAATCATCTGTTCATAAAGTTGTTAAATCATCTTTTTATTACTTTACAAAATCCTGGTGATATTCATTAAGAAACTGAATACAGAAATTTATTATTTCTTATGGAAAAGTTCATCAGACAAGATAAAAAGAGAGGTAATTATTAAGAATTGTAGTGAAAGCGATCTGAAAATGAAACATTTACAACCTTTTATTTTAGTAACAATAGAAAATAAGAGCATTTTAATATAGAATGGTATAGAAAAGGATTTATATAAAAAAATTATAGTCAAAGAAAATAGCAATGGTAGATTTTACAGCTATACAGAATTAATGGAGAAATTCAATATTCATACTAACTTTCTCACTTATCAAAGTGTCAAAAGTGCTATAAAAAAGAATTTTTCCAAAGAAGATATCTCCACTGAATTCATAAAACTATTTTACATATACCTTAGATTTTTTTCAAACAGAAAAGAGGAGCAAGATAATTTTATAACTGTCTGTGTAAAAATAATATAAAATCTACTGGAAAAAGGAAATGGGAAGTATTGTTTGATTTTGATGAAAATACATCTATAACACAAGATGCCAGGAAAAGAGTCGATCTGTCTTCATCAGCTTTGAAAAATTACATCAAAGAAACATACCACACTCTAAGATATATTGCAACCAGTAAAGGGAAATCATCTGAACTTCTTTAATAAGGACTTGAAAATATGGGAAAGACTACTGGTATATACAAAAATAATAAAAATGTTTAGAGGTTTCATTCTATTTTTGGAATTTCATATTTTAAATGAAAATATAAATTTGAAGAATGTGTATCCTATACTCAACTTTAGGCTTGAGAAAATGCTGACCTGCTTTAGATTTCACAGGAAGGACTATAAAGTATTCATTTTATCAGTTATAATCACAGTTTCTGTGCTAATGGAAATATAAATACAGTATACTATAAAATACACGTTAGCTTTTACCTTCTACATTGTCCTTCACCTTTTGATCCAAATGACCCTGACCTCTCACCCATAGTGACCTAGCTTTGTCTTGGTCAGGATTGATCCCGAGTTGGTCATGATCATTAATAAGTATGAAAGTTAAGGAACTATTGTGGATGGACAGACAAACAAACAAACAGACAGAGTGATTACTATAGGGCACCTGTATGGACCTGATTAAGAAAAACCATGTCATTCCTACATTAAAGGAAAATATTAAGGATTTTTTTCTATTAGGGTCAACACTAATGGATCCATAGGTCACAGAACACATTATATGAAGTCATAATTAATTTCCTTAAATTGGCGGCTTTACATGGCTCGAAGACAGCTCAGACCAAAGTTGGACAAAAACCCATCACTAATTTGAAATAGAAGAAGGAAATTTGCCCATTAGATTTGAAGAAAATTAAAATCTAAATAGTTTACGGAGGATAATTGTGTTACAATATGCCATAAAAATAGATGAGACTGGACAAATCTTTTTTTCATTCTAATAAAAATCTTGTCATTAATGCCAGAGAAAATGATAAAACACACTTTGATTTAAACATATTTTATTGTATCTTAATATATACATTGGAATTGGGCACAAGTTATCAAACTTATATTAAGCCCTTTCCCTATATAATTTTACATACATATAATACATTTATTTTTACAAGCTGACATATATTTACATATTAGAGAGAGAGAGAGAGAGAGTTATAATGAAGATATAGTTTAAAAAAAATCATTATGACTATAGATCAAATGAATAAACAATTCAAGTAAACTATTCCAATAAACTATTCCGATGCCGATAGCAGAAGTTCACACTATTCACTTTTCAAAACACTCTGATCTGCTGTTTCTAAAGTTCATCACATCCTGTGCCATGGTTAGCTCTCCGTTCGCTTCCTATGCCTCCTGGAAATTCTATTCTCTTTTGCCATCGGCATCGGAATAGATATGATAAGCACACATGCATTTACACAGATATATATAGAGAGATAAGGGGAATTAAAATCTATACGATAAAACACATGAACAATAGTGCATCAAACACAGTCATTAGTACATATGTATTGTTATATTTTGAGTATAGTGACACGGACAAGGACGAACGGAAACTTTTCCTTTAATCCACGATAATTCCGTTTAATGCTGAAAGTGACCATAACCTGACAAAAAAGTCTATTTCCTCAACTAAAAAAAAAAATTTGTGCATGAGTAAATATTCTTTGCATACATGGCATTTTATAGTTTATGTATTGAAATCTAGAGTATTTTGATTGAGTAACAATAATACATGTAATATTTTATATATTTAGTAGAAAGAGACAGGCAGACTAAGATCCTTAAAAAAATAATAATCAAATATATTTGTAGGAAAGAGTCAGGCCTTAAAAAACATTAAAGAAAACCAGACTGTTGTTTTCAATAGGTATGATAGGTTGTATAGGAAAAGGAGTTACCTCCCCTTGCAAAGTTGTTGGTTTGGTGTTTTTTTTATCAGGCCTTATGTCGTAATATTTACAAATTAATGATCACATTACATACAAATTGATGTTATAGAAGTGAATTTTATTTGTATTTGAGTATTTTTTTGTGTATTTGAGTATATTTGAGTGTATTTGAGTATATTTGAGTGTATTTGAGTAAAAAGTCAAGCCCAGAAAAAAATATCCTACGAGATTTGATCGAGACTTCGGGAAACTGATCATGTGACTCGAATGGCGACTGACAGGTGAGTTGCTGAAGTTGACAGCAGACGTTTGCGTAGTGTGTTCCTTCATTGTGAGATAAAATAGGCAAACTGATGTTTTAGTATTAATCTAAATCTATGGATAAGTTCTTTGTTACTTGGGAGGTAGTTTAATGCTGTCACTTCACACACTATGTACACAAAAACAAGATGGAAGAGGCTACAGGTTCTTTTGTGGATATGGTTATGATTACTCCGATATACGTATATGAGGTCTTATTCAACCTGATCAAATTGGTGGATATTGCGTTACATGACAGCTTGTCAAAAGTTTCCTGTCGTGTTAACCTCTAATATTATTGGAGTAGGTAATGATGTTTTAATCAAGATGTTACATTATTATAGACGAGTAAATTATTGTACATGTAACATTTTGCCAAACTAGGATTTTTTTGCTGAAATACTTAGATGGTGTCTATATGAGCCAATAACATTAAATTTTGTCTATTGCAAAGTTTAAGATATAAATCACTAAACATTACAACTCAGATGGTTTTGAGTAGTAGGCTTGAATATTACAGATCTGCATGTAGAATGTTTTCGATATATATTCTGACATAAAAACTTCCAGTCCTGCTGGCTTTCAAACTAGATGCACTGTATTGGGCCCTATTGTCCGAAGTCAACTCGAACCATGATGTGTGCGGCCGCGATAGCTCTGTCAGTTTGAGTGTCAGCCACATAACCTCAAGTGAAGATCTCTGGTTTGGTTTGACGCCCCATCATGTTCTTCAGTGAGGAGGTCACTAATTATTATATATACAAGGAGACATTGCCTCAAAATGACCCTGGCTGTTCTCAGGGTGATAAACCAAGCTGCAAATAAACATACATACCTACATTTGTACATGTGTAATGACCCTGATAAAGATTTAAACATGCTCTGTATTATGTTTTACTTGTCCAATGTATATTAATATTATTGTATATTTTATTTGAAGAGTGAGTTAAGCAGTCAGAATAGCAGCAGAAAATAATAACACCACCATGACAAATGTTCTGGGTGTAGACAAGATTCAAGATTCTTTGGGCTACCTTGTTCTCACTGATGACGGAGCAGTGCTCAGTGTAAGTGCACATATTTTCACAGAGTATAATATTATTTTTTCTGACTATTTACTTTATCAATTAAATGTGTTTTTAAGAACTTTCCTTTTAGCTTTTTTGATTGCCAAAAAGTCTCTTTTCAAATAAAAGAGAACCTGTGATTGTTCATATTTTTAAAGCAGAGAAAAAAATCAGTTGAAGTGTTTTTATTGATCCTTTTGAAAAAAAGTGTTCCTGTATATCCATATTTTTCAGAAATACCCCATTTTGCAACTGAATGTATATATGAACTATAAACCAACATGCTGAGGTCTGACCCTTGTAAAAAACATTTTTGCTTTTTTTTCAGTCTGGAGGAGAATTACAAAATGCGGAGACCATTGCAGAGAAAATGACAAAACTTGTGTACACAGCAGCAAAAATACAAGCCACATCAGATAAACGGGAAGTCTTCAAACGAATTTCAGGTATATAATTGCTAGATCTTTTAAGTTTTCACATAAAACTTCAGTGTTTTTAAAAGTAAAAAGTAAACACATCATGAGCTCATAATTGGTATTAACTCTTCACCATAAAAAATGGCAACTGCATTACTTCATTACTTTTCATAATTGGCTTCAGGATATTCATATGTCATAGGTAGTTAAATTGAACATCAGATTTTGATTGAATGGTCTCTGTTTCACACAAAAAATCATCAGATTTTGGGTCGTACTTTTGTTGCAAGAGTTATCCTTCTTTGATCAGACATTTTCCTAATACTATTTTTGTTTCACATTTCAGTGATTTGGGATACTTTCATGTACGTGGTGACAGTAGCAAACCACCGTATCTATGTGTGTAAAAGACCCTATATGCCACAGGACCCTGTTGTCACATAGTGTCACATAGTGACAGAGGAAGTCGGTCATATTGATATAGTCACACTGTGCCATCATTTTAGGAAGCTGCAATTATGGGCCTGCAACAGGAAGCAGTGTCACACCAGAGAACAGCCAGCTTCTAGCAAACGTTACCAGCAACTGAATTTCAAATATATTTCTGTCTGATTTTGAGAAAATATTATTTGAAATATCATTGAAGGACAATATGTTCCAAGGAAACAAAAGTTACTTCCATTTAGTAAAAAATAGCTTGAATTTCTTTGACATATTTCTGTATGATTTTGAGAATACACTATAAAAATGTATATGCACACTAGTACTTCTATAAATGTTTATTTCATGATTTAAAGTACCTGTAGTTCAAAATACGCGTTAGCTTCAAATCCTAACTGTGACATTGATTTTGTGACATGATTGAAATACTCTCCTGTTTATGCCAACCAGTTCCTGTGAAGCTGTATATTCTAAATGACATGATATGAATGTAATATTGGTATTGAAATTCATCTTTTAAATATGAAGAAATGAAACATTTCAGTTACTTTTGACGTGAATGGGAAAATTTTTAAAATGGGAGACATGTTTGTGTGTTAAAGTAAGAAAAGTTTTTGTAAGGAAGAGAGTATGATTTACAAGGAAGAAAGTGAATTTGTACAGAATAAAATTCATGTGTTTGATATTTGATATTAAACTGTGAATTCTGAGTCTAGAGTTTTTTTGTTTTGTTTGTTTGTTTTTGGTTTAAACATGTCTGGCACAAGATTCCTTTATAATCTAGCATGATGAAGTGTCATTTGTGGAAAAAACCCTAGCAGGTTTTATACATCACTAACATGAATTTCGGGAGGAAATGAGTCTTGTATACGAAAGATAGTTACTAATGGACATCAACTTCAGGAGTGACAAGAGAGTGGAGCAACCTGATTGTTGGAGGCAAGATTTGGAAATAAATAGATAACTGGTGGTAGAATCAGATAGAGGACATCAGGATTAGTGGTGACTTGATAGTAGAACAACAGAATGAGTTATGACTGGATAGTAGAACAACAGGATTAGTGGTGATTGGATAGTAGAATTACAGGATTAGTGGTTACTGGGTAGTAGAACAACAGGATTTGTGGTGACTGGGTAGTAGAACAACTATTAGTGGTGACTGGGTAGTAGAACAACAGGATTAGTGATGACTGAATAGTAGGGCAACAGGATTAGTGGTGACTGAATAGTAGGGCAACAGGATTAGTGGTGACTGGGTACTAGAACAACATGATAAGTGGTGACTGGATAGTGGGACATCAGGATTAGTGGTGACTGAGTACTAGAACAACATGATAAGTGGTGACTGGATAGTGGGACATCAGTATTAGTGGTGACTGGAGAGTGGGACATCAGGATTAGTGGTGACAGGATAGTTCGACAACAGGATTAGTGGTGACAGGATAGTAGGACATCAGGATTAGTGGTGACTGGATAGTAGAACCACAGGATTAGTGGTGACTGTATAGTGGAATAACGGGATTAGTGGGACAACAGGACTAGTGGTGACTGGATAGTGGGACATCAGGATTAGTGGTGAATGGATATTGGGACATCAGGATTAATGGTGACTGGATATTGGGACAACATGATTATTGGTGACTGGATAGTAAAACAACATGATTAGTGGTGACTGGATAGTGGGACAACAGGATTAGTGGTGACTGGATAGTGGGACATCAGGATTAGTGGTGACAGGTTGGTAGAACATCAGGATTAGTGGTGACTGGATAGTAGAACAACAGGATTAGTGGTGACTGGATAGTGGGACAACAAGATAAGTGGTGACTGGATAGTGGGACATCAGGATTAGTGGTGACTGGATAGTAGAACATGATTAGTTTTGACTGGATAGTAGAACAACAGGATTAGTGGTGACTGGATAGTAGAACAACAGAATTAGTGGTGACTAGATAGTGGGACATCAGGATTAGTAGTTACTTGATAGTGGGATATCAGGATTAGTGGGGACTGGATAGTGGAACAACAGGATTAGTGGTGACTGGATAATAGGACATCAGGATTAGTGGTGATTGAATGGTTGGACATCAGAATTAGTGGTGACTGGATAATGGGACATCAGGATTAGTGGTGACAGGATAGTGGGACATCAGGATTAGTGGTGACAGGATAGTGGGACATCAGGATTAGTGGTGACTGGATAGTGGGACATCAAGATTAGTGGGGCACCAGGATTAGTGGTGACTGGAAAGTGGGACATCAGGATTAGTGGTGACTGGAAAGTAGGACATCAGGATTAGTGGTGACTGGATAGTAGAACAACAGGATTAGTGGTGACTGGATAGTAGGACATCAGGATTAGTGGTGACTGGATAGTGGGACATCAGAATTAGTGGTGACAGGATAGTGGGACATCAGAATTAGTGGGGACTGGATAGTGGGACATCAGAATTAGTGGGGACTGGATAGTGGGACATCAGAATTAGTGGGGACTGGAAAGTGGGACATCAGGATTAGTGGGGACTGGATAGTGGGACATCAGAATTAGTGGGGCACCAGGATTAGTGGTGACTGGATAGTGGGACATCAGAATTAGTGGTGACTGGATATTAGAACAACATGATTAGTGGTTACTGGATAATGGGGCACCAGGGTTAGTGGTGATTGGATATTAGAACAACATGATTAGTGGTGACTGGATAGTAGAACAACAGGATTAGTCGTGACTCATAATAGAACAATGATTTGTGTTAAGATGGAAACAGGCGGTCTATATAGACAGGAGTTTGCTGTATTTACAGTATTTAGGTTGTCTTTATATATAGTTTGATAAAGGAATTCAGTTAGGTAAGGGAATCTAGCTAGTTTGATAAAGAAATCTAGTTTGATAAAGAAATCTAATTTGATAAAGAAATCTTGTTTGATAAAGAAATCTTGTAAGGTGGAATAGAACTGGTTTTCTACGTTGATAATGCTTATATGAGAATGTTCCCTACTATATCTAACATTTGTTTACGCCCAATTTGGCATTCTTTTGTATCACAGTCGGGTCCGATTACAGCTGTGTGATGTCACTCATGATTCGCCATATACTGTCACTTTTACGGAATATTTATACATGTTTTTAATTTAATTATTCACGCGTGTGTTTATGCAATCCTTTGTCCATGTCAACATGTTTATCGTCAGTGTACAGTACCAAAACTCTACCATATCCAATTTCCCTATAAACTAAGGTAGCAAAAGGGACAAATCTACGCGCCGATCTCGTTTTGTGTTATGTCCGTGAATACAAAATATACCGTGTTCAAAACCACCTTTATACGACACTCCCTTTCTCCAGCTTAAAGTGCATGTATATAAATTTATCTTAACTTATATTTAATTAACACCTGGCACTGACAACCCTTGATTAAACAAGTTTGGCAGTAACTTACATCATGCACTATTACAGGAAAAAAGTCTAATTTAAAGCTATCATGCTCTTCACAGAAACGAGACAATCAACGCTTTGAGAGATCCAGCATTAATAAGAGAATGTCATGTTAACGATGTCGTCAATTTGATTCTTCGTGTAGAAAATAACGGTGTTTAATTGTCTGGTTTGAAGGTAACTATATTCTAAATCCAATCATATACAGTATATGTATGTACGCAATGCACTTTAAGCTAATTGAATATCAACTGTAAGTAAAATTCTCGCTTTGATTTACGAATATTACCTAACTTTCTAAGTAGACGAAAATGGTCGCGTTCGGAATCCAAGGGTTGCGTCTTCGATGATCTGTACCTTTGCTGTACCTAGACTACATGCTTGTATCATCCACCAGGTGACATTCCAGACTTATCGGCTTGTACCATCCACCAGGTGACATTTAGACTAGTCCACTAGATGTCGTATTAGAGTAGCCAGCTTGCACCGTCCACGAGATGGCGTTTTAGACTGGTCAGCCGTTTGACATAATCACTAGATGGCGTTTTATATTTCTTTTTGTAACTCTTCAATTTGAAGGAAATAAAGAAATACTAATAGTCTACCTAAAACACCATATTTCGTATAATTCGAAAAACAACTATATCATGATCAGTTGATAAGTGTAAGGGTCGATTTTCATACAATATACATCATGTATCAAAGCCAAACGAACATATTCCCAACACTGACAAAACGAATACTCCGTCAAAAATTCGGTAATATTTTAGAAACATCTACAAAGCTGCTGTACGTCTTGGAAACGATATGATGAATGGCTAACGTTATCTTTGATAAGAAATTATGAAAGCTTTTGTTAATTGACAAAAACTCTTTTAACAGATAGCATGACAAAAAAGTGCTTTGATAATGGACATGTTGACAATTGGCAAGGTTACAAAACAAGAAAAAATATGTATGAATTTTCTGTCTTTTCAAGAAAGATAGAGATAAGCTTTGAAAATGACGTGCAATCTATTAGAAGCCTTCAACATCCCGGGTCTATGCCAAGGGATGATGATACACAACTAGGGGAGATGGGGACCTGCTGAGAGCTGGCGATGGGTAAGTTCTTCTTGGGGGGTCTACCTTACACCTCGATCATAGGTTAACAGTACCCAGGGTCACAGACAATGGACGTAGCATCTGTGTAATATGAGGGGTCACTTAAAGCAATGACGTCATTAACACGATCTACTTTGACACAAATTAGGTTCATTGTAACTATTAGTCTTTGTCTTCAAGTGTTCATCACCAAATGTCTGGTTAACGGCGAATGTCTAATAAAACTTTGTCTGTCCGTAATAGGTCAGTACGACACCATACATGTACCTAACGAGGGAAATACAAGTAGATATGTATGTTACTACAGAGGGAAGGGCCTGTACAAGTAGATATGTATGTTACGACAGAGGGAAGGACCTGTACAAGTCGATATGTATGTTACTACAGAGGGAAGGACCTGTACAAGTAGATATGTATGTTACGACAGAGGGAAGGACCTGTACAAGTCGATATGTATGTTACGACAGAGGGAAGGACCTGTACAAGTAGATATTATGTTACTACAGAGGGAAGGACCTGTACAAGTCGATATGTATGTTACTACAGAGGGAAGGACCTGTACAAGTAGATATGTATGTTACTACAGAGGGAAGGACCTGTACAAGTAGATATGTATGTTACGACAGAGGGAAGGACCTGTACAAGTAGATATGTATGTTACTACAGAGGGAAGGACCTGTACAAGTAGATATGTATGTTACTACAGAGGGAAGGACCTGTACAAGTAGATATGTATGTTACGACAGAGGGAAGGACCTGTACAAGTCGATATGTATGTTACTACAAAGGGAAGGACCTGTACAAGTAGATATGTATGTTACGACAGAGGGAAGGACCTGTACAAGTCGATATGTATGTTACGACAGAGGGAAGGACCTGTACAAGTAGATATTATGTTACTACAGAGGGAAGGACCTGTACAAGTAGATATGTATGTTACTACAGAGGGAAGGACCTGTACAAGTAGATATGTATGTTACGACAGAGGGTAGGACATGTACAAGTAGATATGTATGTTACTACAGAGGGAAGGACCTGTACAAGTAGATATGTATGTTACAACAGAGGGAAGGACCTGTACAAGTAGATATGTATGTTACTACAGAGGGAAGGACCTGTACAAGTAGATATGTATGTTACGACAGAGGGTAGGACATGTACAAGTAGATATGTATGTTACGACAGAGGGTAGGACCTGTACAAGTAGATATATATGTTACGACAGAGGGAAGGACATGTACAAGTAGATATGTATGTTACAACAGAGGGTAGGACCTGTACAAGTAGATATATATGTTACGACAGAGGGAAGGTCCTGTACAAGTAGATATGTATGTTACTACAGAGGGAAGGACATGTACAAGTAGATATGTATGTTACGACAGAGGGAAGGACCTGTACAAGTAGATATGTATGTTACCAGGGAGGGAATGACCTGTACAAGTAGATATGTATGTTACGACAGAGGGAAGGACATGTACAAGTAGATATGTATGTTACTACAGAGGGTAGGACCTGTACAAGTAGATATGTATGTTATGACAGAGGGAAGGACCTGTACAAGTTGATATGTATGTTACGACAGAGGGAAGGACCTGTACAAGTCGATATGTATGTTACTACAGAGGGAAGGACCTGTACAAGTAGATATTATGTTACTACAGAGGTAAGGACCTGTACAAGTTGATATTATGTTATGACAGAGGGAAGGACCTGTACAAGTTGATATTATGTTATGACAGAGGTAAGGACCTGCACAAGTAGATATGTATGTTACTACAGAGGGAAGGACCTGTACAAGTAGATATTATGTTACTACAGAGGGAAGGACCTGTACAAGTAGATATGTATGTTATGACAGAGGGAAGGACCTGTACAAGTAGATATGTATGTTATGACAGAGGGAAGGACATGTACAAGTCGATATGTATGTTACGACAGAGGGAAGGACCTGTACAAGTAGATATGTATGTTACAACAGAGGGAATAACCTGTACAAGTAGATATGTATGTTACCACAGAGGGAAGGACCTGTACAAGTAGATATGTATGTTACGACAGAGGGAAGGATCTCTACAAGTAGAAATGTATGTTACAACAGAGGGAAGGACCTGTACAAGTAGATATGTATGTTACGACAGAGGGAAGGACCTGTACAAGTAGATATGTATGGTACAACAGAGGGAAGGACCTGTACAAGTAGATATGTATGTTACTACAGAGGGAAGGACCTGTACAAGTAGATATGTATGTTACCACAGAGGGAAGGACCTGTACCAGTAGATATGTATGTTACAACAGAGGGAAGGACCTGTACAAGTAGATATGTATGTTACAACAGAGGGAAGGACCTGTACAAGTAGATATGTATGTTATGACAGAGGGAAGGACCTGTACAAGTAGATATGTACATATAATGTATGTTACTACAGAGGGAAGGACCTGTACAAGTAGATATGTATGTTACGACAGAGGGAAGGACATGTACAAGTAGATATGTACATATAATGTATGTTACGACAGAGGGAAGGACATGTACAAGTAGATATGTATGTTACGACAGAGGGAAGGACCTGTACAAGTAGATATGTACATATAATGTATGTTACGACAGAGGAAAGGACCTGTACAAGTAGATATGTATGTTACTACAGAGGGAAGGACCTGTACAAGTATATATGTATGTTACTACAGAGGGTAGGACCTGTACAAGTAGATATGTATGTTACAACAAAGGAAAGGACCGGTACAAGTAGATATGTATGTTACGACAGAGGGAAGGACCTGTACAAGTAGATATGTATGTTACAACAGGGGGAAGGACCTGTACAAGTAGATATGTATGTTACTACAGAGGGAAGGACATGTACAAGTAGATATGTATGTTACTACAGGGGGAAGGATCTGTACAAGTAGATATGTATGTTATGACAGAGAGAAGGACCTATACAAGTAGATATGTATGTTACTACAGAGGAAGGACCTGTACAAGTAGATATGTATGTTACTACCGGGGGAAGGATCTGTACAAGTAGATATGTATGTTATGACAGAGGGAAGGACCTATACAAGTAGATATGTATGTTACTACAGGGGGAAGGATCTGTACAAGTAGATATGTATGTTATGACAGAGGGAAGGACCTATACAAGTAGATATGTATGTTACTACAGAGAGAAGGACCTGTACAAGTAGATATCTATGTTACTACAGAGGGAATTGCCTGTACAAGTAGATATGTATGTTACGACAGAGGGAAGGACCTGTACAAGTAGATATGCATGTTACTACAGAGGGAAGGACCTGTACAAGTAGATATGTATGTTACTACAGAGGGAAGGACCTGTACAAGTAGATATGTATGTTATGACAGAGGGAAGGACCTGTACAAGTAGATATGTATGTTACTACAGAGGGAAGGACCTGTACAAGTAGATATGTATGTTATGACAGAGGGAAGGACCTGTACAAGTAGATATGTATGTTACTACAGAGGGAAGGACCTGTACAAGTAGATATGTATGTTACTACAGAGGGTAGGACCTGTACAAGTAGATATGTATGTTACTACAGGGGGTAGGACCTGTACAAGTAGATATGTTTGTTACTACAGAGGGAAGGACCTGTACAAGTAGATATGTATGTTACTACAGAGGTAAGGACCTGTACAAGTAGATATGTATGTTACTACAGAGGGAAGGACCTGTACAAGTAGATATGTATGTTACTACAGGGGGAAGGATCTGTACAATCTTTTAAAAAGTGATTTGTCCTAGTCCAGTCAAGTAATACTATCGGGCCTTCGGAGTATATAAGACCGCTGGAATCGATATTTTATGAGAGGTAACATGTTCCATACATCACGAACTTAAGCTAGGTCTATATAGATTAAAAACTTAAAATAGAAATAAACAGGAGGTATTTATCAATCATAGAACTTTTCACATTTTACTTTTTTATGTTTTGTTAACCTCAAAGTATATTTATATCACGTAAGTTTTTAATGATTTAATTTAAATCCTTCATGCCGGGATCCGTTTGATCTTCTGTACCCAATTGTCGGCACCTTTTTGATCTACGTTAAATATACAGGTAAGGAGCAAATGTTTGATTAGCTAGGTGAGAAATCCCTTCATCAGATATCGAGTCACGTCCCCTGGTCATCCTAACCCCTTGTGATGACGAGGAAGGGGTGGGGCAGAGCACTGTCCCCTTCTCCATTTCTCTGTGTAATACAAAGGTGGAGCGAGTAGAAGAACCCGGACTCCAAACACCTGCCAGGTCGACATCCGGTAGGGCGTACATGGTCGAGAGACCCGAATGATTGTTCGGTACCTGTAGGGCGACTCCCCCTCCGTGGGAACTTTGGGGAGATTACGAGTTCCGGAGTTAAATACCGGTGTAGATTTAATGGGTAATTATACCCGTAGCTACCCGTTGTTGACTTTCATTTAAGGCAGCCTCTTCTCACGTCACACGTAAGAAATAGGAACGCGACACGCAGGTACAGAGAGAGTATTTTTAACAACCGCTCTGAAAAGGAAACGCTGAGATGTGAAATATCGTTTTATGTTATTTCTTTGTTCCTTTACATTTGTGTCTAACCTTGTTGGGAAGTTGTTATATCGATATGTGGTTGTCACGAGAGTTTCTTTAATTCAAACTTTTAATTTAAAATAAACAAAGACTTGGATGGATGTATTTTGTGCATTATTTTTAAAAATTGAAATATTGATTCAGACGACTTAAAAGTACATCGTCATAAAATATACTTTCTCGACAGGCGTATTTTGTGTTCTTTATATCCATGCGTCATGCACACTATTTTATTTTATTTATTTATTTATTTATTTATTTATTTTTTTATTTATTATTTATTTATTATTTATTTATTTATTTATTTTTAATATATTTATGAGTTAGATCGAGACAAATATTTTATGTAATGATAGTCGTACATTTTAATGTTAGGTATCATGACACATAAGCAAACCCCCATAAACCGGACTAGAAAAAATACGGATACCTGATTAAACCGGACGTTCGGATTAAGTCTATATATAGTAACATTGTCCATAGGTAGAGAAGTGACCAAGGAATGCTCTTTCGGGAAACTGTCTATGTCCTTAAATGCATATATTTTCTTTCGGAATTTATTTGGATTGCAAGGTTTGTACATTTTGTACATTGTATTCGTGAATTAAGTGCGACAGATAAAAAAGTTACCCGATTTTTAAAAATCAAACCTAACGCCGTTCAACAGACAGACAGACAAGCCAACAGTTTGAGGATAATCTTGAAGTTCACTAACCAGGAGAAACTCAACCTCCAAAATGTCTTTAACATTTAAGGTCTCTGCAGTTTAAGTCTTTAAATTGATTGATAATGTTCATTTGATAATAAAATAAAAATCAATGTTTCTCCTGCACACGATAATTACAGCCGAATTCTTTATTCTACCTTAGCTTTTAAAAATCCTATTTAGTTTATTAAAACAACTCCTCTTTACCTTGTCGTAACACCTGGTATTAACACAAAGTTTAATTACTGTCTAACTAAATTGTCGATTGTGTAATATTCTTTATCATAAGATATAAGTCTTTATGCTTTTTATCAGAATGGATCCGGACCCCGCAAGCCGACAAGGCTCGTTGGATATCTGCAGGAGAACTTGATTAATCTAATATAATCATGCAACCAGTATTCTGTTTTGTCTCAATTCCGAAAATTCGACAATAATTGCATTTTCTAAATGTAACAATGGGTTCTAGGATCAGTCAAGATTAAACTGATTATATGAAGAATATTTACAATCTCAGAACAGTTGTAGATGGTACACGTTCAGGCACATCGGCATGTAGCCCGAGTTTCATCAGGCCCTGACACCAGACTTTAACACTTAGACATTCTGACAACTACAAATATTTATTCATTTTCTTTCTTTATTTCTTTATTTATTGATGTGATAAGTGTTATATCAAGGATTTTTTAAATGTATGAATATGACATCAAATGATTGTTAAATTTATTTATGAATTTGATTGCATTCGGGAAGAAAACATATTGACTATTTTTAGTTTGAATAGTTATCTATTGTATGTTTAATCATCTTCTGCGTTTTCAGACATTTCTTTTCATGAAAATAAAATATCCGGAAAGGACATGTCATTGTCAGAAAACTCTGGGTTTATCGATTCTGGACAGACAAGTAAATGTTGAAAACCAACTCGTAGTTTCAATCCTTTTGAATGCCTGATCACTGGAGAATATAACTGAGTTTTCCGTCGTTATTAGATTTCCGAGACATTCGATATGGACAGCTAAGAATCAATTCAAAAGTCATTGCAGATGCACTTTTATCATTTTGAAATTTGATTTCATTTGAAAATGTTATTTTTTTTTAAACCGATGCATAGGAATCAGAAATGATAGAAAAGGAATTAATTTGAGCTTTCTGCTCGTTTTTTAATCCAGCATGATATGCAAAGTTTTCTGAGATAAAATATCGTTTAAACTAAA
The DNA here is from genome assembly GCF_902652985.1 of Pecten maximus. Taxonomy (NCBI): domain Eukaryota; kingdom Metazoa; phylum Mollusca; class Bivalvia; order Pectinida; family Pectinidae; genus Pecten; species Pecten maximus. Next base: position 18,684,049 of record NC_047028.1, read on the forward strand.
AATGATATCCGGTCGAAAATCATGAGAACCAATGTGGAAATAACTTGGCTGTTTGTGACGAGCAGTTTCACGTTTTTCTCCTTTTCTCTTAACTACAATATACTTTATTATTTGATCAAATTCCAACTGATGTTTTCACATTAGACTTTATTTTCATTATGATACGATGTTGTGTTTTATCATGTCTATACTGTTATGTAACGTCAGTCTATATATATAGGTGTCAGATTTATATAAGTGTCTTGACACTTGTTTCTGATTTTTCTTTGTATCATTTATATGTTTTATATTTATATTGTTAAATGGAAATTGACAAATAAAACACAGTTTTAACTCAAGTGCCACGAGTACATATGAATATGATCACATTTCAAATAATTTTAAAAATACAAATTTGCATTTTAGAACGATCGTGTTGAGCTGAAAAGATAATTTCGGGGGAAGTTTCATATACCTTACACCCCAATTAATGGAAAGTCTTATCTTTTGGCGCTGACCACTGTATTAACACAAATTGAGAACAAATCGTAACATTTGTTCTATCAACCAGCCGTGCGATATAGTGATAGTTTTCGAGTTGTCGCTCGAGTGAAATAACGAGAAGACAGATTGACGGATGATTATCACTATATTTCGCAACAGCTGAAATAACGTTGATTAAACGGGACGAAATATGTCAAAGGCGACTATAACTTATGTTCTCGTTATTTTGTGGCGTTTTGTTATGTCGCTCCGAAAATGCGATGGTTAACAAGCGAAATGACGAAATAACGAAATGTCTGCTACCATAGTTATTTGATTTATGAAGTATTGATGAAATTTCAATAAAGAAAAAATGGTCAGTTGTTGAGCTCCTCAATTTCAGTAGCAATGAAGTGGTTTAGCCCACCTTTATTCATTTTGCTTCTGCCCGGGAGATCATTCACAAAGATAATTTTGTATTATATATTTTGCGAAATTAAAACATCACATTTTTCGATTTATTTCCCTCGATGCAATTTTTATACGACAATGTATTTGATACTCGTATAACTTTAAATGCGAACACATGGATGTCCCCAGAATGTTTGCTTCTTCCGACAGTTTGGCTTTACGATAGGAGAGCTTAAAATCGACATAGACCTCAAGATCAAATGCTAGTAGTAAACAGCTTGCGGAAGTATCTCCGGAAGATTGATATCTTACTCCGAAATTTCATCAAATTTGGTCATTAGAACACGTGATATCTGCAGAACATCTTAATGTCTCTAGAATGTTTGCTTCTTACGACAGTTTGGCTTAATTCAAGGCGGTAGCAGAGCTTAAAATCGACACAGACCTAATTACATACTTAGTCATATAAATGCGCTTTCCTCTAACAGTTTTTATGTTAATTATAAAAACCATGATGATCATTGTAAATGACGAAGTCATGTGTAAAACAAGGACGGGTTAAAATAGAGCGAAACGCAACTTTTAAGTGTTCGAGAAATAAGATGCTTCAGAAGCTCAGCCCCACACGAGTAGAAAACTAAATGACAGACATAAATTCGAAAGACGAGTGCTTTTTTATAGACAATTACCGCTTCGGAATGGATATTACTAGATTATTGGCCGTACACCTACACCTCCCTTCATTTTTACATACCTTTCAATAAATTATCTAATAGTTATGGCATAAGCGAAGAAATTGACTCTGGCACAATTGTGTAATCTACACAATTGTCGGAGATATATCTGATGTGTTGACCCTGCTACAGTGCATAAAAACCGCCCCACCTGTTAATAAGAAACAGCTGGTCGAGGTATGAGTTACCTGGATGAACGCGTATTTACAAACGCAGGTAACATCAATTACATACGTACAACGTTTTATGTATGTATAATGAAGTTATGTCACTTCCGGAATTTTTAAAACTTGGCGAAGATCCAAAATATTGCTCCCATTATACTGATTGGAATGGGTTTTGTCTTGAAACTAGAACGATATTCTCGTGTCCGGTTGTTTACTTCTGCTGCAACAACAGGTACAGCCGCGGTAATGTAGGCCATCAACAAAAACTTTAACACCTCTCGGGCAATTGGCAGTCGGAACTCCTCGTCATTTTTTACCTATGTTCGCAGACGGAGGCGAGGTGTTTCGATCGGGGCAATTGGTTAATTTGTAAACGTAAAAGACCGACAGTTCCCGAATGGCATACAAGAATTGATATTAATAAATTTAGAGTTTTAAAAAAAATTGACATTAATAAATTTACAGTTTTACAAAACGGTGACGGAAAAAAACAAAAACAAAAAACAGCGCCATCAGAAAAACGAGAGACCAAAAATGTTATAAATCTTGAGCGCTAACAAATACAGGAAGTGCTCCAGAAGGGAAGCGTTTCCGGCACCACCTGGCGCTAACGAAATGTGAATCTAACGTGAAACTAACATGTGTAATACCACACAGAACGGGTCAGATCGGGATATCGAACCTCCACACACCCTCCCCCTTTTCCTATTTTGCAAACGTTTAAAGATGATTTTTATGTTGTAGTTTATCTCTCGGCCGCTCCCAATCACAAAATAGACATTTACGTTTCCAGATGTCACTCCAAAGCTAGCACGTGATAATACGAGATAACGCGAGGCTGACTTGTGAAAAATACGTGTTTTGAAACCTCATAAAACGAATTGTTTATTTTTATACTGGGATGATACCTAACATACTCGTTCGAAATCATTACAAACATAAAACCACAAGTTTTAGTAGAAACAGTTGTATACATCGCTCGGTGATACGAAAACAAAAACATAAATTTCACGTTTAAGTGATAGTATGGCGTTACACACGCACATTAGATAACACTAAAAACAGGAAAACAAATGGAAGACTTGGGCAATGTGATATTATATATTAAAAAAACTGCAGAGGATACATTTCTCCGTAATACCGAATAGTTGTAACGGCAAGATAAGGTCTTCACATTGACGACATACATGTACGACATTCAGTCTGCTGTACCTTCAACATCATCACTGAACAGCCACTGGTGAGGACTATCAGGGTTCCGAGCCTAGGGCGTCCTGCCCTTTTTATCAGCACCTGTCCTTTCCATCACAATACGCGATTAGGTTTCTGACTGGATGTTAATAAGACGTACACAATTTTAAGACAAAGCCGTTGGTGTTGATTGCCTTACAAGTACATGTAGTCGCTTGGAGGGGTTTTATGACCAATTTTATTATTCCATTGTTTTAATTTGATAGTTCTATAGTTTTAATTTCATAATTCTATTGTTTTAATTTCATAACTCTATTGTCTCATTACTCTTCAATTCTAATTGTTGTGCTTGTATTGACTAATGAATTTCAATTTGAGTATTCGATGTACAAATAAGCGGGTAAGCGATAGGACAATAAAAAAGGGGGAGATAACTTACACCATTCCGTCAGGCGAGCCCTATACGTCTTTTTATCAATATCTACTTATTTATTTTATCTATTTTGTTAGGAAGCCCTGTAGGTTTTGCGTAAGAATTGCCTATGCTGCCCTATTGTATGTTCTCTTCTTTATAAACAACTTTCTTCTTCCTAGTGCCCCCCTTGACACTGCCTTGACACTCACTTAGGGGGCCGCGTCGGCCGAGTGGTTAAGGTGTCCCGACACTTTATCACTAGCCCTCCACCTCTGGGTTGCGAGTTCGAAACCTACGTGGGGCAGTTGCCAGGTGCTGACCGTAGGTCGGTGGTTTTTCTCCGGGTACTCCGGCTTTCCTCCAACTCAAAAACCTGGCACGTCCTTAAATGACCCTGGCTGTTAAAAGGACGTTAAACAAAACAAACCAAACCAAACCAAACCAAACACTGACTCACTTTTGACCTTTAGTTTCGTTCGCCCTTGTGAGGAAGACATTGGGTTCTGTCCTCTGGCCGAGACAAACACTGGAGTCTATAAAAAGGAACGCTCAGCATTCTAGGAGTGGGACGTCGCCGGTTCTCAGAACAATGTGACCGGGTGGGGTGTCCTGCTGAGTGTCTTCGGCAGTATGGCCGTTTTCGTGTTTGCAGTCCAAACGGTTGGACCAGTTGGACCGATGTTGTTCGTTAATGAAATAAGACGGACCTGGTGATTTAAAATTGTTTTCAGACGAGCCTTGACAAAGACTCCCAAGGCCTGTATTAACATTTGCAGGTCCGTCAAGATATATGTGGTACATTTGTCCGCATAAACGAAGAGGCCTTAGGTTTCAGTGATGTAGCATTATAAAGTCACAGGCGTCTCTACTGGTTAGTATTTATAGAAAAATATTAGCATATCAAAAGGCGACATGAGTTTCGCTCGATCACAAAGAGACAAGCAGCCTCTGAAGATACACACACTCACTACACGCACGTATCTTGACGTAGAGGACGCCATCCTTAAATAACGAATAGCTGCTGATAGGACATTTTACAAAATTAGATATTTTGTTAGGGGAGATAACCCACTTAATATAACAAACTCTCGAGTGTTGCCGGAAATTTCCCCGATATGTTGCGATTGTAACCAGCAAAGTCACGTATGATTTTTAATCATTTTTTTGTTATGTAGTTATTCAATTAATGTTTTGTTTGTTTGTGTTTGTTTGCTTGTTTTTCTGTCTTTTTCATCGTCATCGCAAGTATGATAGTCACCAAAAGGGATTATGCTTATTTACTTATTACAACACGTGTTACTGAGGCTTTTTACATTATCTGCACGAGACCAAATAAGTGTTTAATGTTTTTTTCTTTGTCGATGTTAAGCACTATATGACCTTTCCTTATGTCCTAGACAGGAAATTATTGTTTACGTTACTCGGAAACCATATACATTTCTTATGGAAGGAACATTTTGATTTAGATGCTTCCAGGTAATGCCTCACGAGATTAATTATTGTGGTAAGGGTAATGTCAGGATAACACAATAACGCCGGGGAAACGATAATGCCAGGATCGGTATATATCTATACAAATAATGTCTTGTCCTTTCCGAGTTCATTATGCCATGCTGGAAGCATCTTTAATATGGCCCCAGCTGTTGCGAAGACACAAAACCCTAATCAATCAACAGAGCTCGGTGAACCCAGTGTGTCCGCTCAATATATCCAACCTAAGCAATCTCAGAGCTTACGTTGTGGAACAAAAATCCTACTCCACGTGATTATCTGTTAAAAGATGTCGAGCTGAATACGAAAACATTACTCGTCTTGTTGAAAACAAGATTCTTTTGAAAACCATGTTTTCTGTTCCGATTGTCTCATTACAAAATTTCCCAGTGTTCAACGACATGTTGGTTTCCTTGTCTATTAAGAGATTTTATTTTGTATTCGTCGCATGCTCCTACTTCTGAACGCTTCGGATATTGCGTTATTATTTTTAACGAAGCTTACGACTGAGAGCCTTTCCTTCTCTTTATTTACATACAATAGTTTTTCTGACAATACGATTCCGTTGTTGAAAGATTTATATTTTTTTTCAATTTTATATTGCCATTTTTACAATTACGTTGAACGTAATTAAATTTGAATATATTCATGGAATGTTTCCAATTTCTATTGCATGTGTTTAGAATTTGAAATATTTATTTTCCTCTAAATAGTCTCCACATCAACATAACGTCATTAGCTCTGCGCCGTTAACTAAAACTGCGAGACACAGATGTAACGAGACAAAAACTTATACTGAATTATCTGTCTTAGTACCGTTTCTCTCCGCTAGAGTGAGCTCTGTTTTGTTCATCACGACAGAAAAGAGTGCATAAGAGTACCTGCTAAGACAAGTCCAACATGCACATGTCGTCATGATGACGTCACAATATGAAATGGCATCGACATGGACATGGTAGTTGCCAACCAACTTTGGAGTTCCGGGGTTTAAGTTAAAGTTTGAAGACGAGCCCCGAAGGCACTGGCACAGCCATTCTTGACGTGAATGACGTCACACATTCACATAACTGACGTCACTCACATCCCTATATATGACAGAACTCACCATCTCTATCTGGCTTTACTTGATAAGTATGTATGACGTCACCCACAAGCTATAAATCACGTCACTTGTCCTCTAAAATGATACCATACACCGGCGATAGTTGATGTTCCTTACCAGTTTCAACTGACGTCACTCATCAGCTACCGGTAATCTTAGCCACTAACCAGCTATATGGGACGTCATTGTCCGAATCAAACTTCAAGAGGTCTGTAAATGCATGATGCATACAAAATTTTGTGTTATTCTTTGATTCAGTTCTTTGATTCAGAAATTAATTTTGTAAATCTTTTTTAGTTCTATAAACGTGATATCAAGTCAATATGTCCTCAAATCGCACGTGACCCCCCTGTAACACAGATATATGTGTGCTGACGGATCTACAGACGACACACTGAGCATACTGTAATCATTTACACCAATTTCGTGCCTCGAACGACTCATTTCCGGCTAATGACTTCTCCATAGGAACCACGTGACCGGACCGGGCTCCTTCGGCCGTCCATTAATTTTGATTTCTGTGACATCCGGTTGGCGGCTGTCCTTTTGTGGCAAAACAGACCTCTTTGTTATTTATCCATAGTTCTACCATTGGTCATCTTTATTTTGCTGACCGCAGCAATCTGGCCAACTTGAATATTCTATAAGCTCTACTAAAGAGAAACCTGCACACAGGGATTTTAATATTCTTTGAAAATGTTCAACACGGCGTCATAAAAACTAGTCGACCTCCATTTTCTCATTTTCTTGTTACATACAGCCAAAATAGGTCATTTATTAATTAATCAAAGGAAGACAAATCCGTAAAATACCGGTATTCCGATTTTTTCAACAATTAAAAAAAAAACTTTTTCACGAAATGCTACTCCTTTTTTTGTCGTGCAAGTCTTACACGATGAATTAGTAAAATTTCGATGATGGCTAAGCAGTGGATGACTGATCTTTTTTGTTGTCCCAAAATATCTGATATAACTTTCACCTAATACGTCTCCTTAATAGGAAATCTGAATTATTTCATAAAGCTTCCTCTGGTCAGACAGAGAGTCAATTGGATTACCGACCGGACCTTTCGGATGTCTTCGGAATTTATTGGTAAACAACTACAGTTTTCACTCCCGCAGACACGGCCTTCGTGCGGGAGGAATTTTCACAAATTAACTTTGTATTGACAAAATGAGAGCACACTGCAATAAATGGGATCGTTATTGTGGCTCTTGGAGAAGCTAATTTAGGTTTATATTCGTACAACTTAAACCCTTGTATCGATTATAGGTTTTCATAAAGGGAACACTATAGACTTTGATCATTAATTTACACCGGCGTAGAGACATTGATGTGATTCGGTCATGAGTTAACCAATTTACAGCGGAAGGATTCCTCTTGACAGAAGTTCTTGTCACGAACTAGAACACGATTTTAAGTGACAAATAATGGGATAAGAAACTCTGGGATATTTCATTCCAATACAGATATAATATAGGGGCGTTCGATATGTCTGCCTTTAATTTTATCTTAACTTTTATTTTAAGCTGAATCCTATTCTTTTTCTGGAATATTCTAAGGTATCTTTTTTTGTTTTACAAGGCAGATAGATTATTTCTTTCATATAAACATTTTTTCCTATATCAACATCACCGATGTACTAGCTAAACGGCATAATGAGTAATTTCCGGGAAACATGGTTTAAGAGATTCCCACCATTCGGAAACGTCGGGACGACACCACATGAACAATTCTCTAAAACAAATACTCTATTCAAACGTTTTTCTTTATCAAAAAATGAGTTTCTGTTAGAATGAGGGTGGTATGTGAATATTTTCCCATAGCTTCAAAATTTCTAGATTTGGCTCTCGGCCATCAATTAGTTTTCGTGGCTGACTAAAATTTAATTAATGAATGTTTATCTTTCCTGCTGTGTCCTCTACTTAGACGATATTTAGAACTAATCTTATTTTGATGAATATTGTAATAAATCATGTCTAGCTATCATCCCAAACTAAAAACTGTCTATCAAAAAACTAAATAGACAGGCGTTTGTCGTCCGTCCATTCGTCCGGCGTCAACTTTTCTTCTCAAAAACTGAGTAGGCTTGAGTCAAAATATTAGCATGCTTTGGATGGCAAACATTCGGAGACCTTGACTCATTTTCAATGTATCGGGATTTTAATGTATTAAACTGTTTTAATGACTTGTGAATAACAGGTCCGGTGTCACGATAATGACCATATATCACCAAAGGTTAAGTGTTTAGCTTATTCAAATAATCGACATTGATCCACTTTCAAGGTCACATGGGTTATAACTCAGCAAGATGCATTGAATCGTGATATTTTGCTATTTATTTTGTTCAAATGAGCACAAAAGTAAGCATTTTCTTGTTTAAACCACTATCTCTTTTTCATACAAATCAAGGTCATACATGTATATATGTTATATATGTTAACTTTGCAATTACATATGTACCTTGAATAACACTTCTTAACATTTCATCATCGGGTTTATCGCTATAAGTGGCCGTGCACGAAACAATTAGACACTGAATGTCATTCCGCCGCTCGTGCGGCGTCCATCGCCAGATTTACATGACAGGTGCTTGCTCTCTGATTGTTTCATGATTGGCATATTATCTCATTTTAGAATAAAATGAATGGAAGAAAAATGAATGCATCACAGTTATCATGTTTGGACAGAGCAATGCTTGTGCTTTTTCAGGAAAAGTCAGGAATATATACTTGTTGAACAAGGAGGTTGCCTTGAATTACGAGCTTGCCTGGTTAAATTTTATTTTAGCCGAAGTCACTTTAATGTGTAAACCAGGTATACTTATTTCGCTACTCTTTTGATCGGGAACTTTTGGAATCTCAGAGCGTCACCGTCCTGCTTACTGCTTCGTAAAGTTTAACTGCATTCACTATTTATTGCCTTCGGTGTACTGTCAGCTATAGATCCACTACGTACTGTGTACTGTCAGCTATAGATCCACTACTTACTGTCTACTGTGTACTGTCAGCTATAGATCCACTACTTACTGTCTACTGTCAGCTATAGATCCACTATTTACTGTCTACTGTCAGCAATAGATCCACTACTTACTGTGTACTGTCAGCTATAGATCCACTACTTACTGTCTACTGTGTACTGTCAGCTATAGATCCACTACTTACTGTCTACTGTGTATTGTCAGCTATAGATCCACTACTTACTGTCTACTGTCTACTGTCAGCTATAGATCCACTACTTACTGTCTACTGTGTACTGTCAGCTATAGATCCACTACTTACTGTGTATTGTCAGCTATAGATCCACTACTTACTGTCTACTGTCTACTGTCAGCTATAGATCCACTACTTACTGTCTACTGTATATTGTCAGCTATAGATCTACTACTTACTGTGTACTGTCAGCTATAGATCCACTACTTACTGCCTACTGTCTACTGTCAGCTATAGATCCACTACTTACTGTCTACTGTCTACTGTCAGCTATAGATCCACTACTTACTGTGTACTGTCAGCTATAGATCCACTACTTACTGTCTACTGTCAGCTATAGATCCACTACTTACTGTGTACTGTCAGTTATAGATCCACTACTTACTGTCTACTGTCAGCTATAGATCCTCTACTTACTGCCTACTGTGTACTGTCAGCTATAGATCCACTACTTACTGTCTACTGTGTACTGTCAGCTATAGATCCACTACTTACTGTCTACTGTCAGCTATAGATCCACTACTTACTGTGTACTGTCAGCTATAGATCCACTACTTACTGTGTACTGTCAGCTATATATCCACTACTTACTGTCTACTGTGTACTGTCAGCTATAGATCCACTACTTACTCTCTACTGTGTACTGTCAGCTATATATCCACTACTTACTGTCTACTGTCAGCTATAGATCCACTACTTACTGCCTACTGTGTACTGTCAGCTATAGATCCACTACTTACTGTCTACTGTCAGCTATAGATCCACTACTTACTGTGTACTGTCAGCTATAGATCCACTACTTACTGTCTACTGTGTACTGTCAGCTATAGATCCACTACTTACTGTCTACTGTCAGCTATAGATCCACTACTTACTGTGTACTGTGTACTGTCAGCTATAGATCCAATACTTACTGTCTACTGTGTACTGTCAGCTATAGATCCACTACTTACTGTCTACTGTCAGCTATATATCAACTACTTACTGTGTACTGTGTACTGTCAGCTATAGATCCACTACTTACTGTCTACTGTCAGCTATAGATCCACTACTTACTGTGTACTGTCAGCTATAGATCCACTACTTACTGTCTACTGCCAGCTATAGATCCACTACTTACTGTGTACTGTCAGCTATAGATCCACTACTTACTGTCTACTGTCAGCTATAGATCCACTACTTACTGTCTACTGTCAGCTATAGATCCACTACTTACTGTCTACTGTCAGCTATAGATCCACTACTTACTGTCTACTGTGTACTGTCAGCTATAGATCCACTACTTACTGTGTACTGTCTACTGTTAGCTATATATCCACTACTTACTGTCTACTGTCAGCTATATATCCACTACTTACTGTCTACTGTCAGCTATAGATCCACTACTTACTGTCTACTGTCTACTGTCAGCTATAGATCCACTACTTACTGCCTACTGTGTACTGTCAGCTATAGATCAACTACTGACTGTCGACTGTCAGCTATAGATCCACTACTTACTGTCTACTGTCAGCTATAGATCCACTACTTACTGTCTACTGTGTACTGTCTACTGTCAGCTATAGATCCACTACTTACTGTCTACTGTCAGCTATAGATCCACTACTTACTGTCTACTGTGTACTGTCAGCTATAGATCCACTACTTACTGTGTACTGTCTACTGTTAGCTATATATCCACTACTTACTGTCTACTGTCAGCTATATATCCACTACTTACTGTCTACTGTCAGCTATAGATCCACTACTTACTGTCTACTGTCTACTGTCAGCTATAGATCCACTACTTACTGCCTACTGTGTACTGTCAGCTATAGATCAACTACTTACTGTGTACTGTCAGCTATAGATCCACTACTTACTGTCTACTGTCAGCTATAGATCCACTACTTACTGTCTACTGTGTACTGTCTACTGTCAGCTATAGATCCACTACTTACTGTCTACTGTCAGCTATAGATCCACTACTTACTGTCTACTGTGTACTGTCAGCTATAGATCCACTACTTACTGTCTACTGTCAGCTATAGATCCACTACTTACTGTCTACTGTGTACTGTCAGCTATAGATCCACTACTTACTGTCTACTGTCTACTGTCAGCTATAGATCCACTACTTACTGTCTACTGTCTACTGTCAGCTATAGATCCACTACTTATTGTCTACTGTCAGCTATAGATCCACTACTTACTGTGTACTGTCAGCTATAGATCCACTACTTACTGTCTACTGCCAGCTATAGATCCACTACTTACTGTGTACTGTGTACTGTCAGCTATAGATCCACTACTTACTGTGTACTGTCAGCTATAGATCCACTACTTATTGTGTACTGTGTACTGTCAGCTATAGATCCACTACTTACTGTCTACTGTCAGCTATAGATCCACTACTTACTGTCTACTGTGTACTGTCAGCTATAGATCCACTACTTACTGTGTACTGTCTACTGTCAGCTATATATCCACTACCCACTGTTGACTGTCAGCTATATATCCACTACCCACTGTTGACTGTCAGCTATATATCCACTACCCACTGTCTACTGTTGACTGTCAGCTATAGATCCACTACTTACTGCCTACTGTGTACGGTCAGCTATAGATCAACTACTGACTGTCTACTGTCAGCTATAGATCCACTACTTACTGTCTACTGTCAGCTATAGATCCACTACTTACTGTCTACTGTGTACTGTCTACTGTCAGCTATAGATCCACTACTTACTATCTACTGTCAGCTATAGATCCACTACTTACTGTCTACTGTGTACTGTCAGCTATAGATCCACTACTTACTGTCTACTGTCAGCTATAGATCCACTACTTACTGTCTACTGTGTACTGTCAGCTATAGATCCACTACTTACTGTCTACTGTCTACTGTCAGCTATAGATCCACTACTTACTGTCTACTGTCTACTGTCAGCTATAGATCCACTACTTACTGTCTACTGTCTACTGTCAGATATAGATCCACTGCTTACTGTCTACTGTGTACTGTCAGCTATAGATCCACTACTTACTGTCTACTGTGTACTGTCAGCTATAGATCCACTACTTACTGTCTACTGTGTACTGTCAGCTATAGATCCACTGCTAACTGTCTACTGTCAGCTATAGATCCACTACTTACTGTCTACTGTCTACTGTCAGCTATAGATCCATTACTTACTGTCTATTGTCAGCTATAGATCCACTACTTACTGTCTACTGTGTACTGTCAGCTATAGATCCACTACTTACTGTCTACTGTGTACTGTCAGCTATAGATCCACTACTAACTGTCTACTGTCAGCTATAGATCCACTACTTACTGTCTACTGTCTACTGTCAGCTATAGATCCACTACTTACTGTCTACTGTCAGCTATATATCCACTACTTACTGTCTAATGTCTACTGTCAGCTATAGATCCACTACTTACTGTTTACTGTGTACTGTCAGCTATAGATCCACTACTTACTGTCTACTGTCAGCTATAGATCCACTACTTACTGTCTATTGTGTACTGTCAGCTATAGATCCACTACTTACTCTCTACTGTCAGCTATAGATCAACTACTTACTATATACTGTGTACTGTCAGCTATAGATCCACTACTTACTGTCTACTGTCTACTGTCAGCTATAGATCCACTACTTACTATATACTGTGTACTGTCAGCTATAGATCCACTACTTACTGTCTACTGTGTACTGTCAGCTATAGATCCACTACTTACTGCCTATATTGCTTGCTGCCAGCTACACTACATACCGTCAGCTGAAGTCAAACTAGTTGCTGCCTACTGCTTACTGCCAGCTATACTACGTACTACCAGCTCCACTACTTACTGTCAGCTATAGACCCACTACTTACTGTTTACTGCTTATTGCGTACTACCAGCTATACTGCGTACTACCAGACTACTGCCTACTGTATACTACTTAATGTCATGACAATTTAGTTTGTTATATTTTATAGTTTCGTCTTACGCAGTAAGTTGTATGCTGTAAGCAAACTCTGACAATAAAATCGGCGGGGGAGGGGGGGGGGTGGGGGGGGGGGGGGGGCTTAAAACACTAACACGACTTAAAACATGACGACCAATACAGGACCATAGGGCCTCCTTCATTTCTTCAATCCCGACTTATTGATGGAAGAGGTGTGGGTCAACTTACCCGGACTTTATAAAACCATTATATGTATATATAGAACGGGGTTACTTCCCTTAGACAATTACTGCTGTGAATAGAGTAAATACCTCCCTAACCAGCACGAACAGCGCTTACTGTTGGCTACCTACCACAGAGACATCAGAATCCCCGGATGTTTATAAGTTTATAATGACTTTCTCCAATAATACATCTTATCAAAAAAGATCCATTGTTACACAAGGAAATGTAAAATTAAAAAATAAAGGAATATGGTTTTTTTTTAAATAAGGATTTTTACAATTAGATAAAATACATACACACCAAATAATGCGTTTGTCATGTGATCCCCAAGCCCCAGTGTATAACATGAGTTCTGTGATAGACACCGCTCTCTACATGCGAGGAAATCAAAATGTTAAATGACACTGCTCACTAGAAACATTATCGGAAGGCATACATGTTCAAAACTCATGCTTATAAATTACAAAGGGTTTGACATTTAACGACATTTCATAATAAGCCGGGGAATTCCCTCAAAAAGAGATTATTATTTACCAAAAGCGTTTTTTTATCAACACAAAGCAAGTTATTGTCAATTCAGGAAATGTTAATAACGAAATTGCAAAACGTTTATTTCACCAGAGAGTAGGCGGTCTCACGGTGCTGTGACCTTGAAAGTCAGGACCTCAGTGATGTGTGTACTCTTGAAAACCGGATGTTGACGAGAGAGCTTGTTGTATAAAATGGTAGTGTGTACCGGAAGTGAGAAATTTGTGATGCAGGTAACGATGAGCAGCAAGCTGATGAGTGGGTCTTCAAAATGTCACCGAACTACTGAATTTAAGTATGATGACTGCAACAGGAAACGTATCCGTAGTCTGCGTCGCAAAACATGTCCATTTAAGGTCACTTAAACGTTTGATCTTTATCTAGAGCACAGTCAGCTTAATTTCTGTTATATTGGTAGATTTGAAAGTCAACTAACCTTTCATTGTTAGTGCACTAGTAATGAACTACGTTTAAACGACAATTGTTTCCAATATACGATAAAGCTTCGCTATGTCGAATTCAATCCAAAATTTCACTGCCTCTTGACATTGCATTCTCAAATTATGATAATTTCTACATTGCTTCAGCATAGCAATTACTAAGCATTGAACTGTTACCCGATATGAATGCAATTTAGGTGTCAGATGAACAGAACGTCACTCATTATGGCTACACGATTATTTAGTTGTTAGGAAAAACGTATTTCATGTGGGAAACCGTTGATCGGGCATTTATATATACATGTCATTAAGGAGTGATGCGGCGTTTTTAAATATTACTCCAGGCGGTCATTTGCATTAACGTAACATAAACTGGAAATGAAAAATTTCTGTGGCAATCAAGAAAAAATACATGCGTGATGTAGTCGAATTATTTGTTCTAAAAAGCGATTTGAGAAGTACGGACGAATGATATCACTCGAGGTCGGATACAGGATTTTCAGTTGGGGGGGGGGGGGGGGGGGGTCAAATTTCTTGCCCTCCCCCCCGCACCCCCCCCCCCCCCCCCCACACACACACACACACACACACACACACCCCTCCCACACCCCCAATCCACCCCACCCCTACTTAAATCCGCCAGTGTCACTGGTGCAAATATGATTGACGGCCATTTTTGTTTACCTCGAGAACATCTCCATTGGGCTTTTCAATACTGACTAAATCTGTTTGGCTTGCGTTATAGACAATTCACTCACATATAGACAAAGACAAGAAAGAATGTAAATACGAAACAAAGTGACATTCCACACAAACAGGATCAATTTTAGCAAATTTCAAACAAACTTTACTGTGGTAATATCTTCTGAGTTTCTTGCGAAAATTAATACACTGTGACAGAGGTTGATGACAAACATTCTGGAGATCGAATGCAGTAGTAGCGACATCTGCTAAATGTCTCATCGCGGGAGATAACTGATGTCTGGTACACTCACAAGAAGGGATGGGCTGGCCAATGTTTATATCTCATGTAGAAAGGCGTGACATAAGTCTTATCTAATTCGAATGTTAATGCTTCATATAAATGCTAATGTCATATCTTGATTTATGTACATAGATCCTGGAGTTCTACTATTAGGGATGGGGATGGTATGTAGATTATTGCTAAATTAGCATATATGACATATCGAACATTTCTGTTTTAATTTGAAAGCACACTGTGCCTTTATTCTTGCGTAACCGAACATACTTTGCTTTCTGTGTGGAATATAACATGAAAAGTCCAGCAACGATAGTTTTCATGTATGAAAACAAAAATAAAAACAAAATGAGAAGGAATTTTGTCGTTTTTGTATCTATTGAAAAACCAATAGAATGACTGTTACACGTATCATAATTAAATGATTACTATTCCTTTAAGGAAACAATGCTTTGCCCTCTTTTGAAGCGTTCCTCGTTTTATGTATTGAGGGCGATACTTCTCTCATCACACAAACGACTAACACCGTTGTAATATCATTTAATGACCTGTTTCTTAAAGGGATGACATATAAGTGGCCATGCAAGAAACAATTAGACACTGAGCGTCATTCTGCCGCGCGTGCGGCGTCCATCGCCAGATTTACGTGACAGGTGCTTGTTCTATTATTGTTCCATGATTGGCGCAAAGGCGCCTTTGAAGGAGCGCACCCTTCACTAGATTTCACACAAATGTTATCTTTCTTAGTTCTACAGAAAACCATTTGGAATGCCATAAGCAAATTACTACCGACTGACGAACAGCTCTCAATGAATGCTGGCAATCAATATAGTTAAGTGTACATTATCCAGGTAGCGCCGTGTTTACAGCAAGGATCGGTCCCATTTTCTATGAAAAATATAATCAAGTCATCAGTAAGCTTAATACTCAGTGGTTTATATTTTAAACAAGGCCACGATCTCAATTCACGATTTTTTTTTTTTTTTTTTTTGCTATTTACAACCGTTTGCTGGTGCTTTGATCGGTATATTTTACACCACGATTATGTATTGTATCTCTGGTTGAAAATGTTAACACTTTCATTAATCGCTTGAGATCACGCTCAAACTGTATGTACAATGTGTAATGCCAAAACAGGATTCACACAACATATGTGTGTGTGAATAATACATACATGTCAAACAAAATATGAATTACGCGTTTTACCATTGATTTTAGTTACTGCTGAATATATATGCGACTTGTGTTATAGTTAAGGGTATATGCTACCTTACACATCATACCTGCGATTTATGTAAGAGTTAAGGGTATATGCTACCTTACACATTATACCTGTGATTTATGTAAGAGTTAAGGTTATATGCTACCTTACACATCATACCTGTAATTTGTGTTAGAGTTAAGGTTAAATGCCACCTAACACATTATACCTGTAATATGTGTTATAGTTAAGATTATATGTTACCTTACACATTATACCTGTGATTGGTGTTAGAGTTGAGGTTATATGCTACGTTGTACTTTGCGCTAGAATTAAGGCTCTATGCCATCTTGCAATTTTTATCTTTAATTTGAGTTCCTGGTTTACTTGTGAGTTGAGTTACAGTTAAGTTTTATTTGTTTACATGATACCCATGTATAAAGTACAACTGGTCAAATATCGTATCTCTATGTCCGACATCTTGTCGGGGACGTACACGAAGGGACCAATATCCATGTTTTAGTTCTGTCTACAGTCAAGTGTTACATTACTTACGCACTGACATGATCTGTTTTGTAAATCAGTCCACCAATAAGTATACAGACATGTGTCTGTGAATCTGGACATCAGACAGCGAACGATTGCTAGTTTCCTAGCAGCGCACATTTTGTCTGACTGGGTCTAATGGAGACCAAATCTTTTAGTTAATACTCCGGGCATCCTTAACGGCATACGTATTCATTGTGCACATCTCTCACAAACAGTTTATACGAATGAAATTACATACGCTTAGCTTTAATTGCACGGGGCGTCCATCAGTTATCGCCAGTTGTTTGATTCATCGGACACCAGGGGGAGCTGATTGCAGCTGACTAGACCGAATTATATGCGAATGTACATTAGAAGCCATTCTGTAATAGTCATTAAATGGACAATGCATTTACAATTGATACGTGTTTGTTACTTCAAACGCGAGCTGGCCTTTAGAAATCGGCCGAAATCTTGTAAAGAATCTTTGCAATCCAACTTCCGGTGCCGGCGTAAATTTGCTGTCTCCCATGAAAACGCCGATATCGGAGCATGGTCATACACGCGTTTGTCTGGCGTCCATCCATTATTGATAAATATGATTGATGACAAGCGTATAAAGGATTTTATCCTGACTTATATATAATTTATGGACAGCCTCGGTATGGATTACAGTACATATATATCTGAATGAGACAAAAATGGTCTTATTTCATCAGAGTTCTTTATATTTAATTCACGATGTAGGTTTGGCATATAAAACGGTCAGATGAAAGGGATGTGGCTTTTTACGCTAACTTTATCAAATAGACAGCCGAGTCAAAAACAGATCTGATTACAAAAAAACTCGAAAGATATTTACGAAGTATTGGAATATATTTGGTTCTGTTATTGTCCACGAGATGGCACTCTGGAAGGAATATACTCTTTTGAGCCCGGATGTAACATTTGGTATATGATACACTTATCTCATTCCTTGTAAATTATTAAGGGAGAGGTAAAAACAAAATGGCTGACAGCAGACGGTCTGGGTTACAGGTCGACCAAACCAATAACTCGATATGTACATTCCCTAGTGGAATATCTCGATAGAATTTCATTCTAGATAGCTCTCATTGTAACAATATCTCTTCCCGTATATTAAAATTATCAACAAAGTGTGTCGTGAATATCAAAATTTTATTAAATTTTGGTTTTTGATTTTACGTTATTTCTTACATTTATAAAATGAAAAATTATTACTGTATCATATATTGTATTAATTTCCCCTGGATGGTAATATAAGCCATCTGATAAGCAAAAAGTTAAAAAATGGAATATGCGTGTGTAAACGGAGGAGTATAAGGATTTTTTTTTTATTTATAGAAAGCTTGACATTGTAGGTTGGGTGGCGTGCTTTCGCATGTTAAATCAAAATATTTTCTTTTAATACTTTTAGTAATTAAAATTATTTTACAAGAACTATACGTTTGCTGTGAGGTCAAGGTATGACATGACTTAATGGGTATTGTGGCTTCATACGAAATGAAAGGTCATAGGTTCGAACCGCATCGCTAATTGTACAGTATAATCACTGAGATCGGATTCGCTACAATCTACCCAGATGTAAAAATGGACACAGGCGGTTGAGTGATTCAGTTACTTGCAATTATTAATTCTATTGGTTAGTTAGGTCAGACTTTCGAGAAGATTTTGTTTAACTTAAAACACCGATGTTTTTGCTTTTGTTTTTTGTTTTTGTTTTTTGCTTTTTTTGTCATTTACATTTCTGTGTAAACTGACGGACGATTCAATCTGACAATAAATAGAATCGTGATCTAGTATAGATGATGGGGACATGGATCAATGTAATGAGTCCATGTTAGTTTTACATGTAGGTCTGTATTATTACCGTAACCATCAAACATGTATATACGTATCCCATGTGTACTTAAAATATAGAGAGAATCGTACAAACAGTCATGGAACAAAATTTGATGGAAGGGCTAAATTGGAACAATGGAAGTATACGGCCATACGGAACTCCCTAAGCTATCGTTTGATTGAAGGATACTCCGTATGTATGTATGTGTAGTCCTCGTGGGGTCGTGTGATTGAAGGCCAATACATTGATGTATTCTATATGAACACCGACACATATTTATTAGTGACACTGGATAGAAATTGCCTGTCATTTCTGGGGGAAAGGTGTCTCGGTAATGATGGGTTTATGTGATTTTTCCGTCCTTCATTTCGAGATTTAGACACGTGTCTCTTGAGAATCATGCCGCTGGTTTCTCTCAAAGACATAGTTATACCCCCGACATGGTAGGTTATGGCAATCCGGTCGTGAACCTAGCACGTGTTCAACGCCAGCCATGACCTAATTAGCTTCGTCTTGTTTACACGTAGAACCTCGTTGCGAATTATCCATTATGCCCATGGCGGTATAAGCAATATATATATGGTAATGATGCTAGCACTCAACAGGAAAAACCGAACATTTCTATGGTTTTAATAAGCAGCAAAATAGAGGATCTGACACGAGCGATCGCAACATTTCGGCCAATTCCGTCAAGTCTCGGGCGTAACTGGCCAATTCGTTGCGTTTGTGTTCGTGCCTTGGAAGAATTTGGCCGATTTGTTCCGTTTATGTTCGACCCTTGGTAGAATTGGCCGAGTTGTTCCGTTTGTATTATTACATCGGCAGAAATGGTCGAGATTTGCGTTTGTGTAACTAACTACCTTGGCCGAAATGGCCGAAATGGCCGAGATGTTGTGTTTGTGTTATTCCCTTGGCAGAAATAGCCGAGATTTGCGTTTGTGTGTAATTACCTTGGCAGATATAGCAGAGATTTGCGTTTGTGTGTATAATTACCTTGGCAGAAATGGCCGAGATTTGCGTTTGTGTAACTACCTTGGCAGAAATGGCCGAGATGTTGTGTTTGTGTTCGTCCCTTGGCAGAAATAGCCGAGATTTGCGTTTGTGTGTAATTACCTTGGCAGAAATAGTCGAGATTTGCGTTTGTGTGTAATTACCTTGGCAGAAATGACCGAGATGTTGCGTTTGTGTTCGTCACTTGGCAGATGATCCACATTTGTCACGTGACACTAAGCGAATACGTTACGTATTTGTAGAGACGTAATCGATATTGATCGACACTTGATAAACCACGTGTTATTAGTATTTATTTTATTCGTTTCTAAAAAATGACCTCGTGAGATAAAACGGTAATCAAAGACACTCGGTGAGAAGGTTCACCACGTCAAAACTGTATGACAATAAAACCTGTTTAGACTCCTCCTAGATATAAAGTACGTAACGTAGACTGTAACAGTCCGCGTGCCTCGTTGAGAAGAACAGTCTATTACTCAAGGCACTAAAAGAAAAATTGTGTTACACCTTAAATTGTTGTCGTTTCTCATTCACCAGTAAAACAAATTTTAAAACCGGAATTTTTGAAATGAAGGAGTAATGGAATAAGCACTCTGTCTAAAGTCTGTTCCCGACGGTAATGGCAGTTTTACAAACACCAGACCACCATGTTTTCATGTCCTTTCGATCATTTTAACAAATACGTTTCTACCGACATGTCGTCTTCGGTTACCGCCGATATCAGGTGATAAGACAACTCATCGTGAAAGCATGAGCAAGTGCACGAGGGAGGTACTCTACGGATGTTTTCGGCATAGCCGTATATTCTTTGGACCCGGATATAACGCGACAGGTGGCGTTACTGGTCAAGATGAAGTATGTGATTGGTCAATGTAGCGGTAAATGCAAAATGCAGATATGCAGTTAAAAACGAAACAAAGTTCAGATTGAATGTAAGCTGAATAAGTGGATGTATCTTTTCAAATGACACATTAATAAAATTATATTCCTGATTCAAATGCAGTCTTATTATCACTAAAAATGATTAAAACTGATATAATTTTGTTATACGTGCTGAAACAAATTAGTTCGTTGATTTATTTCACCTGCAGTTTTACATAACCACCAGAATTAAAAACTATGCCGCTTATCGTTTTTAAAGATAATTCTTGTTTTCGTTTATTTCCGTTGGTGTTTCGTATATTTTCGTGTTTTTCCGACACCATCCCGAAAATCCTTAAGGATCACAGAGTATTTGAATAAATATATTCACATTTTTTCATCATTAGACGCAGAAAAATATTCTTATTTAAGTACATGGAACTAGGCATGTTACGGTATTGTGTTTACTTTAAAGTTAGGAATATAAACAAGTGTGACTAACTTGATATATACGGTACTCTGTTTACTGTTAGGAATATAAACAAGTGTGACTAACTTGATTCCTACGGTACTCTGTTTACTGTTACGTTAGGAATATAAACAAGTGTGACTAACTTGATCCCTACGGTACTCTGTTTACTGTTAGGAATATAAACAAGTGTGACTAACTTGATCCCTACGGTACTCTGTTTACTGTAAGGAATATAAACAAGTGTGACTAACTTGATCCCTACGGTACTCTGTTTACTGTTAGGTTAGGAATATAAACAAGTGTGACTAACTTGATCTCTACGGTACTCTGTTTACTGTTAGGTTAGGAATATAAACAAGTGTGACTAACTTGATCCCTACGGTACTCTGTTTACTGTTAGGTTAGGAATATAAACAAGTGTGACTAACTTGATCTCTACGGTACTCTGTTTACTGTTAGGAATATAAACAAGTGTGACTAACTTGATCCCTACGGTACTCTGTTTACTGTTAGGAATATAAACAAGTGTGACTAACTTGATCCCTACGGTACTCTGTTTACTGTTAGGAATATAACCAAGTGTGACTAACTTGATCCTGATGGTACTCTGTTTACTGTTAGGAATATAAACAAGTGTGACTAACTTGATCCCTACGGTACTCTGTTTACTGTAAGGTTAGGAATATAAACAAGTGTGACTAACTTGATCCCTACAGTACTCTGTTTACTGTTAGAAATATAAACAAGTGTGACTAACTTGATACCTACGGTACTCTGTTTACTGTTAGGTTAGGAATATAAACAAGTGTGACTAACTTGATCCCTACGGTACTCTGTTTACTGTTAGGTTAGGAATATAAACAAGTGTGACTAGCTTGATCCCTACGGTACTCTGTTTACTGTTAGGTTAAGAATATAAACAAGTGTGACTAACTTGATCCCTACGGCACTCTGTTAACTGTTAGGAATATAAACAAGTGTGACTAACTTGATCCCTACGGTACTCTGTTTACTGTTAGGTTAGGAAGATAAACAGGTGTGACTAACTTGATATCTACGGTACTCTGTTTACTGTTAGGTTAGGAAGATAAACAGGTGTGACTAACTTGATATATACGGTACTCTGTTTACTGTTAGGTTAGGAATATAAACAAGTGTGACTAACTTGATCTCTACGGTACTCTGTTTACTGTTAGGAATATAAACAAGTGTGACTAACTTGATCCTGATGGTACTCTGTTTACTGTTAGGAATATAAACAAGTGTGACTAACTTGATCCCTACGGTACTCTGTTTACTGTAAGGTTAGGAATATAAACAAGTGTGACTAACTTGATCCCTACAGTACTCTGTTTACTGTTAGAAATATAAACAAGTGTGACTAACTTGATACCTACGGTACTCTGTTTACTGTTAGGTTAGGAATATAAACAAGTGTGACTAACTTGATCCCTACGGTACTCTGTTTACTGTTAGGTTAGGAATATAAACAAGTGTGACTAGCTTGATCCCTACGGTACTCTGTTTACTGTTAGGTTAAGAATATAAACAAGTGTGACTAACTTGATCCCTACGGCACTCTGTTAACTGTTAGGAATATAAACAAGTGTGACTAACTTGATCCCTACGGTACTCTGTTTACTGTTAGGTTAGGAATATAAACAAGTGTGACTAACTTGATATCTACGGTACTCTGTTTACTGTTAGGTTAGGAATATAAACAAGTGTGACTAACTTGATCCCTACGGTACTCTGTTTACTGTTAGGAATATAAACAAGTGTGACTAACTTGATATCTACGGTACTCTGTTTACTGTTAGGTTAGGAATATAAACAAGTGTGACTAACTTGATCTCTACTGTACTCTGTTTACTGTTAGGTTAGGAATATAAACAAGTGTGACTAACTTGATATCTACGGTACTCTGTTTACTGTTAGGTTAGGAATATAAACAAGTGTGACTAACTTGATCCATACGGTACTCTGTTTACTGTAAGGTTAGGAATATAAACAAGTGTGACTAACTTGATCTCTACGGTATTCTGTTTACTGTTAGGTTAGGAATATAAACAAGTGTGACTAACTTGATCCCTACGGTACTCTGTTTACTGTTAGGTTAGGAATATAAACAAGTGTGACTAACTTGATATCTACGGTATTCTGTTTACTGTTAGGTTAGGAATATAAACAAGTGTGACTAACTTGATCCCTACGGTACTCTGTTTACTGTTAGGTTAGGAATATAAACAAGTGTGACTAACTTGATATCTACGGTACTCTGTTTACTGTTAGGTTAGGAATATAAACAAGTGTGACTAACTTGATCCATACGGTACTCTGTTTACTGTTAGGTTAGGAATATAAACAAGTGTGACTAACTTGATCCCTACGGTACTCTGTTTACTGTTAGGTTAGGAATATAAACAAGTGTGACTAACTTGATATCTACGGTACACTGTTTACTGTTAGGTTAGGAATATAAACAAGTGTGACTAACTTGATCCCTACGGTACTCTGTTTACTGTTAGGTTAGGAATATAAACAAGTGTGACTAACTTGATCTCTACGGTACTCTGTTTACTGTTGGGAATATAAACAAGTGTGACTAACTTGATCCCTACGGTACTCTGTTTACTGTTAGGAATATAAACAAGTGTGACTAACTTGATCCCTACGGTACTCTGTTTACTGTTAGGAATATAAACAAGTGTGACTAACTTGATCCTGATGGTACTCTGTTTACTGTTAGGAATATAAACAAGTGTGACTAACTTGATCCCTACGGTACTCTGTTTACTGTAAGGTTAGGAATATAAACAAGTGTGACTAACTTGATCCCTACAGTACTCTGTTTACTGTTAGAAATATAAACAAGTGTGACTAACTTGATACCTACGGTACTCTGTTTACTGTTAGGTTAGGAATATAAACAAGTGTGACTAACTTGATATCTACGGTATTCTGTTTACTGTTAGGTTAGGAATATAAACAAGTGTGACTAACTTGATCCCTACGGTACTCTGTTTACTGTTAGGTTAGGAATATAAACAAGTGTGACTAACTTGATATCTACGGTACTCTGTTTACTGTTAGGTTAGGAATATAAACAAGTGTGACTAACTTGATCCCTACGGTACTCTGTTTACTGTTAGGTTAGGAATATAAACAAGTGTGACTAGCTTGATCCCTACGGTACTCTGTTTACTGTTAGGTTAAGAATATAAACAAGTGTGACTAACTTGATCCCTACGGCACTCTGTTAACTGTTAGGAATATAAACAAGTGTGACTAACTTGATCCCTACGGTACTCTGTTTACTGTTAGGTTAGGAAGATAAACAGGTGTGACTAACTTGATATCTACGGTACTCTGTTTACTGTTAGGTTAGGAATATAAACAAGTGTGACTAACTTGATCTCTACGGTACTCTGTTTACTGTTAGGTTAAGAATATAAACAAGTGTGACTAACTTGATCCCTACGGCACTCTGTTAACTGTTAGGAATATAAACAAGTGTGACTAACTTGATCCCTACGGTACTCTGTTTACTGTTAGGTTAGGAAGATAAACAGGTGTGACTAACTTGATATCTACGGTACTCTGTTTACTGTTAGGTTAGGAATATAAACAAGTGTGACTAACTTGATCCCTACGGTACTCTGTTTACTGTTAGGAATATAAACAAGTGTGACTAACTTGATATCTACGGTACTCTGTTTACTGTTAGGTTAGGAATATAAACAAGTGTGACTAACTTGATCTCTACTGTACTCTGTTTACTGTTAGGTTAGGAATATAAACAAGTGTGACTAACTTGATATCTACGGTACTCTGTTTACTGTTAGGTTAGGAATATAAACAAGTGTGACTAACTTGATCCATACGGTACTCTGTTTACTGTAAGGTTAGGAATATAAACAAGTGTGACTAACTTGATCTCTACGGTATTTTGTTTACTGTTAGGTTAGGAATATAAACAAGTGTGACTAACTTGATCCATACGGTACTCTGTTTACTGTTAGGTTAGGAATATAAACAAGTGTGACTAACTTGATCCCTACGGTACTCTGTTTACTGTTAGGTTAGGAATATAAACAAGTGTGACTAACTTGATATCTACGGTACACTGTTTACTGTTAGGTTAGGAATATAAACAAGTGTGACTAACTTGATCCCTACGGTACTCTGTTTACTGTTAGGTTAGGAATATAAACAAGTGTGACTAACTTGATCCCTACAGTACTCTGTTTACTGTTAGGTTAGGAATATAAACAAGTGTGACTAACTTGATATCTACGGTACTCTGTTTACTGTTCGGTTAGGAATATAAACAAGTGTGACTAACTTGATCCCTACAGTACTCTGTTTAATGTTAGGTTAGGAATATAAACAAGTGTGACTAACTTGATCCCTACGGTACTCTGTTTACTGTTAGGAATATAAACAAGTGTGACTAACTTGATATCTACGGTACTCTGTTTACTGTTAGGTTAGGAATATAAACAAGTGTGACTAACTTGATCCCTACGGTACTCTGTTTACTGTTAGGTTAGAAATATAAACAAGTGTGACTAACTTGATCCATACGGTACTCTGTTTACTGTTAGGTTAGGAATATAAACATGTGTGACTAACTTGATCCCTACGGTACTCTGTTTACTGTTAGGTTAGGAATATAAACAAGTGTGACTAACTTGATCCCTACAGTACTCTGTTTACTGTTAGGAATATAAACAAGTGTGACTAACTTGATCTATATGGTACACGGTTTACTGTTAGGTTAGGAATATAAACAAGTGTGACTAACTTGATATCTACGGTACTCTGTTTACTGTTAGGTTAGGAATATAAACAAGTGTGACTAACTTGATCCATACGGTACTCTGTTTACTGTTAGGTTAGGAATATAAACAAGTGTGACTAACTTGATCCCTACGGTACTCTGTTTACTGTTAGGTTAGGAATATAAACAAGTGTGACTAACTTGATATCTACGGTACTCTGTTTACTGTTAGGTTAGGAATATAAACAAGTGTGACTAACTTGATCCCTACGGTACTCTGTTTACTGTTAGGTTAGGAATATAAACAAGTGTGACTAACTTGATATCTACGGTACTCTGTTTACTGTTAGGTTAGGAATATAAACAAGTGTGACTAACTTGATCCCTACGGTACTCTGTTTACTGTTAGGTTAGGAATATAAACAAGTGTGACTAACTTGATCCCTACGGTACTCTGTTTACTGTTAGGTTAGGAATATAAACAAGTGTGACTAACTTGATATCTACGGTACTCTGTTTACTGTTAGGTTAGGAATATAAACAAGTGTGACTAACTTGATCCCTACAGTACTCTGTTTACTGTTAGGTTAGGAATATAAACAAGTGTGACTAACTTGATCCCTACGGTACTCTGTTTACTGTTAGGTTAGGAATATAAACAAGTGTGACTAACTTGATCCCTACGGTACTCTGTTTACTGTTAGGTTAGGAATATAAACAAGTGTGACTAACTTGATCCCAACGGTACTCTGTTTACTGTTAGGTTAGGAATATAAACAAGTGTGACTAACTTGATCCCTACGGTACTCTGTTTACTGTTAGGTTAGGAATATAAACAAGTGTGACTAACTTGATATCTACGGTACTCTGTTTACTGTTAGGTTAGAAATATAAACAAGTGTGACTAACTTGATCCCTACGGTACTCTGTTTACTGTTAGGTTAGGAATATAAACAAGTGTGACTAACTTGATATCTACGGTACTCTGTTTACTGTTAGGAATATAAACAAGTGTGACTAACTTGATATATACGGTACTCTGTTTACTATTAGGTTAGGAATATAAACAAGTGTGACTAACTTGATCTCTACGGTACTCTGTTTACTGTTAGGTTAGGAATATAAACATGTGTGACTAACTTGATCCCTACGGTACTCTGTTTACTGTTAGGTTAGGAATATAAACAAGTGTGACTAACTTGATCCCTACGGTACTCTGTTTACTGTTAGGTTAGGAATATAAACAAGTGTGACTAACTTGATCCCTACGGTACTCTGTTTACTGTTAGGTTAGGAATATAAACAAGTGTGACTAACTTGATCCCTACGGTACTCTGTTTACTGTTAGGTTAGGAATATAAACAAGTGTGACTAACTTGATATCTACGGTACTCTGTTTACTGTTAGGTTAGGAATATAAACAAGTGTGACTAACTTGATCCCTACGGTACTCTGTTTACTGTTAGGTTAGGAATATAAACAAGTGTGACTAACTTGATATCTACGGTATTCTGTTTACTGTTAGGTTAGGAATATAAACAAGTGTGACTAACTTGATCCCTACGGTACTCTGTTTACTGTTAGGTTAGGAATATAAACAAGTGTGACTAACTTGATATCTACGGTACTCTGTTTACTGTTAGGTTAGGAATATAAACAAGTGTGACTAACTTGATCCATACGGTACTCTGTTTACTGTTAGGTTAGGAATATAAACAAGTGTGACTAACTTGATCCCTACGGTACTCTGTTTACTGTTAGGTTAGGAATATAAACAAGTGTGACTAACTTGATATATATGGTACACTGTTTACTGTTAGGTTAGGAATATAAACAAGTGTGACTAACTTGATCCCTACGGTACTCTGTTTACTGTTAGGTTAGGAATATAAACAAGTGTGACTAACTTGATCCCTACAGTACTCTGTTTACTGTTAGGTTAGGAATATAAACAAGTGTGACTAACTTGATATCTACGGTACTCTGTTTACTGTTCGGTTAGGAATATAAACAAGTGTGACTAACTTGATCCCTACAGTACTCTGTTTAATGTTAGGTTAGGAATATAAACAAGTGTGACTAACTTGATCCCTACGGTACTCTGTTTACTGTTAGGAATATAAACAAGTGTGACTAACTTGATATCTACGGTACTCTGTTTACTGTTAGGTTAGGAATATAAACAAGTGTGACTAACTTGATCCCTACGGTACTCTGTTTACTGTTAGGTTAGAAATATAAACAAGTGTGACTAACTTGATCCATACGGTACTCTGTTTACTGTTAGGTTAGGAATATAAACATGTGTGACTAACTTGATCCCTACGGTACTCTGTTTACTGTTAGGTTAGGAATATAAACAAGTGTGACTAACTTGATCCCTACAGTACTCTGTTTACTGTTAGGAATATAAACAAGTGTGACTAACTTGATCTATATGGTACACGGTTTACTGTTAGGTTAGGAATATAAACAAGTGTGACTAACTTGATATCTACGGTACTCTGTTTACTGTTAGGTTAGGAATATAAACAAGTGTGACTAACTTGATCCATACGGTACTCTGTTTACTGTTAGGTTAGGAATATAAACAAGTGTGACTAACTTGATCCCTACGGTACTCTGTTTACTGTTAGGTTAGGAATATAAACAAGTGTGACTAACTTGATATCTACGGTACTCTGTTTACTGTTAGGTTAGGAATATAAACAAGTGTGACTAACTTGATCCCTACGGTACTCTGTTTACTGTTAGGTTAGGAATATAAACAAGTGTCACTAACTTGATATCTACGGTACTCTGTTTACTGTTAGGTTAGGAATATAAACAAGTGTGACTAACTTGATCCCTACGGTACTCTGTTTACTGTTAGGTTAGGAATATAAACAAGTGTGACTAACTTGATCCCTACGGTACTCTGTTTACTGTTAGGTTAGGAATATAAACAAGTGTGACTAACTTGATATCTACGGTACTCTGTTTACTGTTAGGTTAGGAATATAAACAAGTGTGACTAACTTGATCCCTACAGTACTCTGTTTAATGTTAGGTTAGGAATATAAACAAGTGTGACTAACTTGATCCCTACGGTACTCTGTTTACTGTTAGGTTAGGAATATAAACAAGTGTGACTAACTTGATCCCTACGGTACTCTGTTTACTGTTAGGTTAGGAATATAAACAAGTGTGACTAACTTGATCCCTACGGTACTCTGTTTACTGTTAGGTTAGGAATATAAACAAGTGTGACTAACTTGATCCCTACGGTACTCTGTTTACTGTTAGGTTAGGAATATAAACAAGTGTGACTAACTTGATATCTACGGTACTCTGTTTACTGTTAGGTTAGAAATATAAACAAGTGTGACTAACTTGATCCCTACGGTACTCTGTTTACTGTTATGTTAGGAATATAAACAAGTGTGACTAACTTGATATCTACGGTACTCTGTTTACTGTTAGGAATATAAACAAGTGTGACTAACTTGATATATACGGTACTCTGTTTACTATTAGGTTAGGAATATAAACAAGTGTGACTAACTTGATCTCTACGGTACTCTGTTTACTGTTAGGTTAGGAATATAAACATGTGTGACTAACTTGATCCCTACGGTACTCTGTTTACTGTTAGGTTAGGAATATAAACAAGTGTGACTAACTTGATCCCTACGGTACTCTGTTTACTGTTAGGTTAGGAATATAAACAAGTGTGACTAACTTGATCCCTACGGTACTCTGTTTACTGTTAGGTTAGGAATATAAACAAGTGTGACTAACTTGATCCCTACGGTACTCTGTTTACTGTTAGGTTAGGAATATAAACAAGTGTGACTAACTTGATATCTACGGTACTCTGTTTACTGTTAGGTTAGGAATATAAACAAGTGTGACTAACTTGATCCATACGGTACTCTGTTTACTGTTAGGTTAGGAATATAAACAAGTGTGACTAACTTGATATCTACGGTACTCTGTTTACTGTTAGGTAAGGAATATAAACAAGTGTGACTAACTTGATATATACGGTACTCTGTTTACTGTTAGGTTAGGAATATAAACAAGTGTGACTAACTTGATATCTACGGTACTCTGTTTACTGTTAGGTTAGGAATATAAACAAGTGTGACTAACTTGATATCTACGGTTCTCTGTTTACTGTTAGAAATATAAACAAGTGTGACTAACTTGATCCCTCCGGTACTCTGTTTACTGTTAGGTTAGGAATATAAACATGTGTGACTAACTTGATCCCTACGGTACTCTGTTTACTGTTAGGTTAGGAATATAAACAAGTGTGACTAACTTGATCCCTACGGTACTCTGTTTACTGTTAGGAATATAAACAAGT
This sequence comes from Pecten maximus, assembly GCF_902652985.1. Classification (NCBI taxonomy): domain Eukaryota; kingdom Metazoa; phylum Mollusca; class Bivalvia; order Pectinida; family Pectinidae; genus Pecten; species Pecten maximus. The sequence continues at coordinate 18,714,413 of NC_047028.1, forward strand.
GTGACTAACTTGATCTATATGGTACACGGTTTACTGTTAGGTTAGGAATATAAACAAGTGTGACTAACTTGATATCTACGGTACTCTGTTTACTGTAAGGTTAGGAATATAAACAAGTGTGACTAACTTGATCCCTACGGTACTCTGTTTACTGTTAGGTTAGGAATATAAACAAGTGTGACTAACTTGATATATACGGTACTCTGTTTACTGTTAGGTTAGGAATATAAACAAGTGTGACTAACTTGATATCTACGGTACTCTGTTTACTGTAAGGTTAGGAATATAAACAAGTGTGACTAACTTGATATCTACGGTACTCTGTTTACTGTAAGGTTAGGAATATAAACAAGTGTGACTAACTTGATATCTACGGTACTCTGTTTACTGTAAGGTTAGGAATATAAACAAGTGTGACTAACTTGATCCCTACGGTACTCTGTTTACTGTTAGGTTAGGAATATAAACAAGTGTGACTAACTTGATCCATACGGTACTCTGTTTACTGTTAGGTTAGGAATATAAACAAGTGTGACTAACTTGATCCATACGGTACTCTGTTTACTGTTAGGTTAGGAATATAAACAAGTGTGACTAACTTGATCCCTACGGTACTCTGTTTACTGTTAGGTTAGGAATATAAACAAGTGTGACTAACTTGATCCATACGGTACTCTGTTTACTGTTGGGTTAGGAATATAAACAAGTGTGACTAACTTGATCCCTACGGTATCCTGTTTACTGTTAGGTTAGGAATATAAACAAGTGTGACTAACTTGATCCATACGGTACTCTGTTTACTGTTAGGTTAGGAATATAAACAAGTGTGACTAACTTGATCCATACGGTACTCTGTTTACTGTTAGGTTAGGAATATAAACAAGTGTGACTAACTACATCCCTACGGTACTCTATTTACTGTTAGGTTAGGAATATAAACAAGTGTGACTAACTTGATCCATACGGTACTCTGTTTACTGTTAGGTTAGAATATAGTTTGTGTGACCATCTCCATCCCTTTATCCTGATATATACATATTCGAAATATATTGTCTGCAATAAAAATGTAATCTTGTACCGTGTAAATCATTACAGACTTACTAGACTCATAAAACAATACCATTAATCGCACTACGGTAACTGGTAGCAACCACAGGGACTTGGCACGGCATCCCAACTCACGGTCCATATTTACTATAGAAAATATATATATATATGGACCTTGGTTTGTGAATTCGTGTCAAGTCCCTGTGATATCAACTGGTGAGAATATTGACAAAGAAATATTTCAGTTATTACGATATAATCCACTATACAGATAAACGCTTGCTTGTGATGGTACTGTAACAATCATGTATTCGAGATTGTAGATTGTGGCTCTGCACAATATCATGTCATATCTATCATGATCTCAAACACGCGCTCACGCGCCAATTAAACCTGTTAACATGAGAACAGCTTGTTAAAGATAATTCGTAGATTTAGTTCCTATTTCCCTCTAAACTCTGGTAAAGATATCCACAAAGCGCCTTGGAATTAATTTTCAAAGCAGGTTAGTTAACAGACATCTTTTGAAGTTAAAGACATGACTATTCTTGCTGTCAGATGCTGTTTTTGATTTTGTAAATACTTCAAGATATAAGACTACTTATACTTTTCATGACTCAATATTTACTTAAACTTGTCACAGTTATCCCACATCTCGTTCGTGGCGAACTTGCCACCGTTTATGATCCCTCTTTGACCCTATAAAACTCTCCCTCTTCAATTTAAATGTCTCCGAGATATTGACACCATCTTAGGGGTTTTAATTATCTTAATGATTGAAATGCGTTACGCTGATTATGTTAACAGTTTCTACAGTTAAACACGCCATCAAGATCATGATGAATAACCAATTTGACAAAATATACATGATAAATTAATTACTGTTAATAAAGCTGTGACATGACGCTTAGAAGTATCTGTGAAGGAGTGTCATTTTTTTTTATTTACTAAAGTATTTTGTTGTTTTTGTTTTTTGTTTTTGGTTGTGTGTCTTGTTTTTTGTGTGTGTTTTTTTGTGTTTTTTTTGTGTGTGTGTGTGTGTGTTTTTTTTGTTGTTTTGTTTTGTTTTGTTTTTTTGTGTTGCCTTTTTTCTTCTTTTTAAGAAAAATAGAGGTAGTAACGAAATTCCTTGAATCAATGGATTGATAGATGAATCCATGATATACATACAGAGAAGGTAGACGGAACCAGAGGTAGAGAAACTGAGACATAGTGTTGTGATATGAATGGCGTGAGGGGATGTCTGAGAGGAGCGATACTTCGTTAGATCAATACCCATATGTCTTACCCCCTCCCACCGTCCCTCTCTCCTTAATATCACATCATACATCCTTCCTCTCGTTCTGCATCTTGTATCCTCCCCATATCACACATAATCTCTCAGAGACAAAACAGTGTTTTTCGGTGTGATTACACTATATAAACGCCTTTCAGAAACCACTTATATTTGTGGGGGTTGCCGAATTTACATGCAACCTTCTCGCTCACGTTAGTTACACGTCTGGGCACATTTGCAACATCGTTTAAAATATATTTTAGTAATAAATACCCATAAAATGCAAGACTTAATCAGTTTTTGAAGCTGTACAGATTCAAATGATAAGCATTGATCTGTTAAGACAGTAGCTCGCTTTCTGTACACGATATTTCTCCAGCTCTACGGATCCCGACTACATCCCTACCCTCGTGCACACGACATTGCCTCGGCCGCACAGATTCGGAAGTCAACCCTACCATCTATATACGATATTCCTCAAGCTCTGCAGATCCTCGTTACACTCCTTTCCTCCGTACGCGATATTCCTCAAGCTCTACAGATCATCGTTACACTCCTATCACCCATACAGCAACCACCCATCTCTACATATCCAATAGTCATCCCTACCATCTATACACGACATTCCCCAGCTCTATATATCCCGGTTACACCCCTTCCCTTCGTACGCGACATTCCCCAGCTCAACAGATCTACCCCTGATTCTATCCCTACCATCTGTGTATATTCCCCCAGCTCTAAAGTTCCGTATTGCACCCCCTTCCCTCCGTACACGACGTTCCCCCAGCTCTACAGATCCGCGTTACACCCCTTCCCTCCGTACACGACATTCCCCCAGCTCTACAGATCCGCGTTACACCCCTACCCTCCGTACACGACATTCCCCCAGCTCTACAGATCCGCGTTACACCCCTACCCTCTGTGCACGACATTCCCCCAGCCCTGCAGATCCGCGTTTCATCCCTATCCTGTCTATACGACATTGTCTTAGCTGTACAGATCCAGATTCCATCCCTACCATCTGTATATATTCCCCCAGCTCTACAAATCCGGGTTACACCCTACCATCTGTACACGACATTCCCCCAGTTTTACAGATCCGGATTTCACCCCTGCCCTCTGCCGTCAGCATTCTTTTAGTTCCCTATCTAATCAACTTATTATATAACACTCTTAGTGCCTCTCCAATGTTATCTCGAGATGCCATAGACATTATTCCGCTATTTAACAGAATCTTCTATCTTCACTATTAAGCTGTCTTTAATTAAAGGCAAACATTCTGGAAAGTCAGTGCGAAATATTTACAAAATTATATCTTTCAATTTGATAACACAGTAATGTACACTATGTACACCGATGCGCTTCTCAGTTGATATTTTAAAGACACGGGTTCTATACTTAAATGCATTTCAAATTGAAGTTGTGGCGCCATCCCCTTTAATGGATTTTTCTAGTTGTGTTGTTTAAAATATATTCATTTACCAGAATCTGTTTGAAAAAAAGTCTTATCATATAAAAAGATGAATAACCCTATCTATATTTTACTCATAAAGAAAGTGTTTCTTTAAAATAGGAAACAAAAATACCTGGTAGATCGAGATTCTGCCACAGAGGGGAGTCAAAAAAATAATGTAATACACAGTTATGTCTATCGCTTTCAACACACGTGTTTACAATACTAGTGTCTTCAGCCTCGACTTGACTGAATTAAGAATATTACGGGTCTTTTTAAATCCTTCATCTTTTATCTACCAACAGGGCGCGGCTTATGACGCAGTGAGTGAAATATATACGAAACTATCGATATAAAGTGTATAACTTCCGGTTTTAACAGATTGACATTATAGCCTTCCCTGAGTCAAGAAAACTTGAATTGAATTATAAATTTTGAATTATAATAATAAGCATCATAAAAATTAGAGAGGAAATTTAGATTCCTTTACATAATTTTTTTTTTTTTTTTTTTAGCCTTTTGTGTAAACGGATACAAGCTCATCAAAATCATTACTCGGTTATTGTACACTGCTTAAAGAATTTCAGCATCCCTAGGCAATTATCTCGATGTTTTGTAAAATATGGCATTGGCCATTGTCCATAATATCAGCTGATCTTTCCTTTGTCTTTCATTGTCCACTTTGATACCATATAAAAAAACATGTCTGATGTGATGGTGGTTCTAACTTCACGATTACCCTAATCTTACTATAATACTTGTGTTAATTTCAACCTCAATTAATATTTTATTGAATCTCCCCGTTACATAACCGATAAAGATATTAAAAGCCAAACTTATCTTCCAGGGGCAAGGAAGGAACGATCTCCATGCTGACACAGCAGGCATACATAGAATGTCCACGATCCTGTTCCATTTCAAGTTCATATAGTGTACAAACTTCTGCTAGATTGTAGGATAGACAGTTGAGCTCGAGAACTGAATAAGACAGCAGGAAAAAAAATCATATTTTTCAGGATACCCTACTTGAATCCCCTGTAGTATATTTATGGTTTCTGAAGCTACTCCTGCTAACATAAACTTGAAACTATCCATTCCCTTGTTATTTTAAAGCCACATACTTCCGAAGAAACATATATCAATGTTTACATATTGAGCTTACCTTACAGACTATCGTGAATCAGAAACTGAAAGAAAATGTGTATTTATGAAAGTATATGGGGAATTCCCATAAATACAATGTTTATATAATAGTACATGCACCCGACTGTATTAGTAATATACAGACGTTGTGATTAATAGAGTTCCTTTGTAAATGTACGAAGGAATCAGTTTTATGCAGATCATTAGAAGAAACCCTTACCCTCAACATTTATTAGTTTTAATTCCATGTTTTTCTAGATAAACGGCGAATATTTTTTCACTGAACACTTGAACGAAGGGTGGAAAAATCTATGAACACCATTGTCGATTATTCTCTATTTTAAAGATTTGAAAATAATTCTAATTCTGAATAGGTAGATCTTCTAATCGCCAAAACTCCAATACTGTGTCTATGATTATGATTCCCAGCAAGATTATACGTCAATGCTTTTGGCAATTTAACAATCTTCCCCCTCGTGTTGAGATTTCTCTGTCTCATCCCCTAGTGGGTGAAAGATTATATTAATCTCACCCTAGCTTTGAGACAAGCTACACGCGCTCTTGCACACTCTCAACAATTGCAAAACGTCGCAGCAATAATACAATGACGTCACGGCGATAATTCAATCACGTCACGTCAATATTTTCTTGCATTAATGTAACGTCGGTATTAGATGCAAGTTTACGAGGGTAACCAGAGTAACATAAAAATAAGCATGCCTCTTGTTTGGCAACTTAATAATCTTCCCCTCGTTCTGAGATTTTCATGTCTCACACTCATGGGGATGAACTGTTCTATTACTCCAGGATAAGAGAAATTTGTAACTTAAATCGATACTCTAAAAGTTATGACATTCAAATTTAACAATAATGTTAACAAAGAGCCATAATCCATTGACATTCGGAAGCGTTATCACCGGACTTTATCGCACGGCCTCATAATGTTATCATATTACAGCACAGCATCATGATGAATGTCAAATCTTCTCTGTCGATTAATCACCAGGTTATTACCTAATTCACTCAACACGGCGTTACAGACCACTATAACCAGTTTTCCCAATAAGCATCAGCTGTGACATGGGAAGCTGCAGCCGGGTATGCTGTGAGCATCTACTACAAAGTAGTACTCAGGGTTTATTTGGTAAAAATATACCGTGATATATATCTAGTTACTTGACGTGTAGTACACACTGAAGCTACAGGCCATGTTACATGTGCATTGTCTACGCCGGTGTTGTATTTCTCTCGGCTGCTGAAACTGAACAAACAACAAACAGAAGGCACCGGTTCCCAATCGAACGGACCGACCCAGTGTATTATAATATGGAATAAGGAGGTATCGAACGCACTCCGGTCCAATGAGTATAATGGTATATATGGGAAACATTACCCGTGTGAAATATTAGCTGGAATCAATTTCTAGGGAGTGAATTGAGGAAATGTGCTACAGAGAAATTTCATGACAACTGAAGAGGCGGTTTATTTTTATCGGAGTCTGATGGTCCACTTTAGCTATTAGTCTTGTTGTATCTTCATGCACGTACATTTATTGGCACGTGCTGGCCCAGAGTGCATTACTGTACCGAAATGTGTATCATTGGAAAGGATCTATTACATGCAAAAATGAGGAAATAAGTTGCTCAAGGAATGCCATGTCGTGCAAATTGGGTGTGTGAGGTGTATAGTGGACAACGCTAAATGTTTGCCCGCACGAACATATGCACGTACATTGACTTGTAATTAAGGAGCGATAACACCACTCAATGTCAACTTGACTTAATGCATGTTCGGAGAGAGAAAGATACGCGGCAGAATCGAAGCGGACTGGACCACAGCGTTATCTATCAAATAGGTTTGATCACCACCCTGCACGTGTTCACGCTGATGCACGTACATGACATGACTGTTACGGAGTGCACGACCACAGCTTTAAGTGTGTGACAGGTAAAGCACGCGGTCTAGCCCTAGCTTATTTGACAAGTAGGATATAGGAATATACTTGATGAATCGCCTTGGAAATCCACAGTGATTTGTAAATGCAACTTTCACTTATCAATTTCCAGCTTTAATGAGTAAGAAATTCCAAGCCTCGTGGCAATCATACCCTGATTATACTCCATGGACCCTTCAGTGATGTTATCCTAGACGCAAGGTGTTTCCTCCAACATCTGTGAGATCGAGTGATCACAGCTCGTGCTAATTAGTGTATACAGTAGCTGTTTGTAACACCAACATCGGTCCGTATCTCGATAACGTCTCGTGAGCAAAGGGACACGTGAATATGTTCTCTTCCGCTACGTCTAGTAGTGATTTTGACAAGTAGTTTCGGATTTATTTACTCATTTAATTATAACGTTAACTTATATTATAGTTGATGCAATTTTTGTGTAAAGTATAAAAGAAGATCGACACACTGTTGGGAAATTAGAAATTCCATCGACTGCCTGTGAGCTTAGAAATTCAATTTCATCACGTAAATGAGATGAAAATCTGGATAATCAAATTTGTCAACTCTTAATTTGTTTTGATTTGCTTTTCTGGAGATTTGAATAAAAGGTGTTGTAAAATTTCCCAAAGAACTTTTGGAAATATCTGGAAGGGATAACGAATCTTGAATGAGCAATATTTACATAAATTCCCCGTTTTATACGGACTAAAGATTTAATTATCCTATATCGAGCTAATGCATTTTAATTAATAATTTCATTAGAAAACTTTTTAAAAAATAAGTAAAAAAAAATATTTTCGTGCTCAGTCATCGGATTATTATTGCGAGTGGAACGATCGATCAGTGCCAGTGATTTCAACTATATCTGAATTATTTCATCGAGAACTCGTATACCAGTCTGGAGGCAATCAGTGGAAGACTCTCGTGCTTGGTGCCAAGGAAAAAATGCAACTGTTCATGTGTACCTGCTCCTTGACAGCCACAAGGAAGGTTAATTAATTAAGACAATAGGCATTGTCAGAGGTAACAAAGGGGAACGTATAGCGAAAGTTTGTCTTACCCGTGACGAGTTCACCCGAGTTTGTGAGAGGAGGTTATTTTCCCGGGGGAAGTGTGACCGGGGATTGTGAAGGGACAGTATACTTTTCGTGGGATTCCAATAAAATGCAGAATGTTCAGTAAGAACAGGACCTTCCCTTCATGTGGATCAATCGCCTCCATGTGTGGGGACAAGAAACGGCCGAACAGGTAAGTACACGTAGTTATTTTTATTATGACAGGGAGGAGGGTAGAAGGTGTTGACAGGAGGAGAGGGGATGATGACACAAAGGGGAGGGAATATGTGCGAGGGGCGGGAGAGGGAATCCTCACAACACGAAGGGGAGAGAATGTGTTCACGGGGAGGGAGAGGGAATGCTCACAACACGAAGGGGAGGGAAGGTGTGCTAGGGGAGGGAGAGGGAATCCTCACAACACCAAGGGGAGGGAAGGTGTTCTCATGAGGGAAAGGTAACGCTCTCAACATCAAGGGGATGGATATGTTCGCGGGGAGGGAGAGGGAATCCTCATAACACGAAGGGGAAGGAAGGTGTGCTAGGGGAGGGAGAGGGAATGCTCAAAACACGAAGGGGAGGGAAGGTGTGCTAGGGGAGAGAGAGTGAATGCTCACAACACCAGTGGGAGGGGAGGTGTTCTCGGGGAGTGAGAGGGAATGCTCACAACACCAAGGGGAGGGAAGGTGTTCTAGGGGAGGGAGAGTGAATGCTTTCAACACCAAGGGGAGAGAAGGTGTTCTCGGGGAGTGAGAGAGAATGCTCACAACACCAATGGGAGGGGAGGTGTTCTCGGGGAGGGAGAGTGAATGCTCTCAACACCAATGGGAGGGGAGGTGTTCTCGGGGAGGGAGAGTGAATGCTCTCAACACCAAGGGGAGAGAAGGTGTTTGTTTTTGTTCTAATGTTCTCGTGTGCAGTCTGTCGATATTGTTATGTATGTATCCATCGAAGACGGGGTAGTGTAGAGCTACTCTAAAGTGCAATCTCACTGAAATAACATGTCATGTCATCAGATGACATTCCATCCTACCGGCTTAATCTTTCACATCGTGATAGCATGTATACTGCTTCATAAGAATAAAAATATTTTGTTGTGAAACAGTGCCGTATATAATCTACAAACACTACTTTAACTGTATATATTATACACGAATTGTAAATATGTTTTCTCTATACATCATGTCAGTATGTGAAAAGAGAATAAAATGAATTTGAATTTGAATTTTGATCGAACATCACTCACTTGTTGCGTTCGTTCCCCATGTATCAGGTCAGCACTTGCCTCTTAATACCGTATAGTAAGCATCATATTGGGAATGCTCGATTCTCGATATACCTTTATTCGCACTTAGGAAAGGTATGCATAACGGAACTCTTGGACTTCGAAGATGCCAAAAAGAGTAAATCAAAAGTGGAACCCTTATATGTTAAATATGTCAGGTAAATGACTTTGAGAACTCAAATTACTGGTCACTCACCATAATGAAGGGACATTCACAGTCCGAAGAAAGGTGTTCGAAATAGTACAGCATCGGGAATATCTAAATCTTAATTCATACATCAATATCAGATTCGAGAAGATGGAACTAACGGCTTTCTATTTCGTTCTGATAACGAGTTCCAATTCTTTTAAAATCTCTCAAGACGAATCAGTGTAGTTGCCATGACAACACTAAGATCCTATTAACAAATTTTAATCTCGTATACTATTTACTATATTTTACCATGGATATCATTTCGGGGAAATATTTATCTTAATTGTACAAAGTGTCTATAAACCCATTACTGTAATGCCAAGACTATTTATTTTATACGAAAGTGCCCATAATATGTCTTCGTTTTGGAACATTGTCAAATGAAGGGTGCGTTTGTATGGTATTATATAGGTTTAGTCAACGTCTGCTTTGCGCTCTAAGGATGATGATGAGCTTGCACGAATGTGAAAACATCTAATTGATTCTGACACTTTCTACCCCGAAATCCTCTTTGGTATGATTCAAATCAAACCAACACAAATCCATTGTCTCAAAAAAGGGGTGTGAAGGATCATAGTTCATGCATGGTTAACTTAAAAGAAGAAAATTTCAAGATTCACCATATCTTTTTTCCCCATTATACGTATAGCATAATTTTGACTGAATGCTATAATACATTTATAAATCGGAAAAACTTTTTTCTGTATCACATTTTCCCATTCTGAATCCGTGTTATTAAATATATATATACTAGTTCATATTTTAATGTTCGCCAATGCGTTTGTCTTATTTTGATATTTCATTTTTTTTTCATTCGAACTACACTTAAATTTAGTCCATTAAGCTGACTATGCTTACACGTAGAGAAAATAAGTGGTAATATTTCTACGTTGTACAACTAAATAGCTCTCAATTATGCTCATACCAGTGTGTTGAGATTAAAAGAGATAATGCTAGTTTTACTTCATTACAGCTGTCTAAATGCACGTGCTGTTCGCCGACCCGTCATCTATTTACGGCACACTTTCCCAGACATATCAGTTAGAGTAATCACAGCTTCTGATTTCCACCAATTGATCACTAGAACCAATATTTGCCATTTTCCTGTTTTTGTTTTTGAAATGTTTATTTAGATAATAAATCGTTTGAACAACATTGCACCATTACGTAAATGTTTGTTTGGTGTTAAAATACATTTTCTGTCAATTGTAATTTTGTAATTTTATTATCATTTTCATTTTACTCTTAAAAGACAAAAACCTGACATATCTAGCGCTGTTGAAATGCCAGAAACGTGTAAAAATGACACATACGGAAAATGTAAAGTGCATTGAACATGCGATACACAACTCATGATGTCGTGTTTGAAAAAAACACACCTCTTCATTTAATAAATCATGTGTTGGATAGTGGAATGCGTTCAACACCCCGAAGATGTTTTATATTTGACTAAAGAACTATAAGAATATATAAATCAACTGGCGATAACAGAGTTACAGTCCATCGTTAAAAAAAACGTAAACTATTATTATGGTAATGTTATGTCGTACAAAGGTATTTTTCACCAAATGATATCAATGATTACTAGTATTTTTAGTTTGCTTGGATCGGTCTCAACCGAACACCCCGGGAAACCACGTGGTCTGGCACGTGGCCCTAGATATCGCCTCAAAGGAGACTTGAACCCCGGTTCGTTGGTGAAAAGCGAGCACACTGTACAGCAATGAAACATCCCCTGAACACTTTCTCGATGTGATATTCTACAAAAAATACTTTAATTGTTACGAAATATTGCAGGACAGAGCATTACTCATCTTTATCGCTGACATTAACACGAATGTAAGTTTCTATTAATAGTATCACTCAGCTTAGCTTCTATTTAAAGCTTAATAAATATTTATGGAGAAAATAAGCAAACACTTTTGTATATAAGTGATATATGTATCATTTTCCTCCTTGACAGGCTAGCTTCGACTCGCACGATAATTTTCGTGTGGCGTCACCTTACTAAACATGACATCACAATGATTTTAGTCATGAACCCAGCTCTGTGATAGAGGTGTTTTGTGTAACCTGATAGAGCATGATACTGTGTACGGTATGTTGATCCATAACTTTTCATTGAGCTCACTATCATATCAACATTTAGTATAGAATTTCCCGCTGTAAAGCGAAATGTCTGAACGTTTGATTCGATATTTCACTTAATTTCGTTTTCTCTTATAAAAGAAACTTTTACACGCAAAAATAATCTTCGAAGTGACTGCAAACACATGCAACCGTTCCGGTTTAAAGTAACAAGTCTCCAGCACGGGATGGATGTGTGCACCAGCATACTCAACCTTTCAGAAAGAGGCCTATTGTCTAAGATCGTTACTTATATAATAATTATTTATTTTATAGTTTCGCCAACCAAGCTAACTATGCTTTAATCGACGTTTTCACTTTCACTATCTCATTTGTAATATACATCGCAATAGAAACCATCTGTGGAACGGAGTCGCGTGCCCATATAATAATATCTCACTCCTATTATGATTTTACACGCGTGCTCACTCGTAAATAAAGGGCCTCCTCCCCTTCGCTCCACAGGGTTTCCCTGCGGCACGTGTCAGGGGTACTCTAGGGATTAAGGAGCTCGTGGTTGTAGGACTACGCCTATTTTGTCTGATCTGACGACATCAATGGTAGAGTTATCCGCCCCTACTTCTGAGTGGTAGCGTTGAGGGCGATACAAGTCGCACCTGTTTTGAGTTTCTTGATGAATTAATTAGAATATTTCTATGCATCGTCCGACGTCACCTTTAAAACGAGTCCTTGAAAACGTATTTTATTCGTTTACCCATCAAAGAATTAATATGAGCGAGGAACTTCGGTATTGGCAGTTTATTTTTTTGAATATTCAACCAGAAAAAAAGTTTTCATTACGATTTATCATGTCATGTAAATCAGAAACAAAAAGAAGGAACTTTTAAAAACCAAACAAAAACAAGCCTTTAATTGCAATAAGCTAGAAGCTGTTTTAATATTATCATGCGACATTAATTCCCCGCTCCCGCATGCGAATGAATATAATTTTTACTAAATTCATTTGATAGTAACTGTGACATCACTGGATTGATTATAACGTTGACCTTGACACTGTACCCATGAAACACGATCCCATCCAAGCTAGGTGATTTTCTATAAACTGACAACCTTGACCTTGAGCCTAAACACATATTCATCCGAGGTAGTTATATCAAATGTTTGGTTGTTGGAGCGATTCCAGAGGGGTTAACAAATCCCATCATATCCCGAACGTAAAGCCGGAACGATATATTTAATACATTTTAAACCGATTTTTTTCGGAGTTGTCTCCTTTTCCAATTGGCCTTAGTAACTTTACCAAAGACTGTCCTCGACTCAATAAACGTATCAGTACAATGAGGCAGTATTTAGAGTCCGTAAGGTAACGTCGGAAGTCAGTTCCGTGGCCGACTGTGATAGTGAATAACCCGCTATTCTACCACACCGACGAAAAAAGAACATTTACTCGAATTTCGGGTCATATATGCAGCATGTATCGGGTATGACAAGAAAACATCACCTGTAATTGAACGCATTGTTGGCGTCTTATACTGACAACTTCCATTTTACAGGTAATGCATCACCTGGCTTGAGTTTGTTTTAGTGAATGAGATGACGGTTCCCCGTCGTTTTTCCTTGTGTTGTGTATTGTACGAGAGATAAGGATCAAAGGAACTTAACGATTTACATGATGACCCCCTCCTGGTCCTCCACGTGCAACGAATCCTTCCATCACGTAAATCACGAGCAATGGACAGAGTATTCACCTTGCAAGAGTTCGCGTGCGCTAAACCTAGTCCATCTTGTCTAAACTTTTGGAGGTGTATGTTAGTACCTATGCCACGCGCGATTCCTTTCACCCACCCACACACTCTCTAACCACCCACAAACCAACCACACATTCTATAACCACCCACAAACTAACCACACGCTCTCTAACCACCCACGAACCACCCAAACACTCTATAACCACCCACAAACCCACCACACACTCTCTAACCACCCACAAACCACCCACACACTCTCTAACCACCCACAAACCCACCACACGCTCTTTAACCACCCACAAACCAACCACACACTCTCTAACCACCCACAAACCAACCACACACTCTATAACCACACACAAACCAACCACACGCTCTCTAACCACACACAAACCAACCACACACTCTCTAACCACCCACAAACCAACCACACACTCTATAACCACCCACAAACCAACCACATGCTCTATAACCACACACAAACCAACCACACACTCTATAACCACCCACAAACCAACCACACACTCTATAACCACACACAAACCAACCACACGCTCTATAACCACACACAAACCAACCACACACTCTCTAACCACCCACAAACCAACCACACACTCTATAACCACCCACAAACCAACCACATGCTCTATAACCACACACAAACCAACCACACACTCTATAACCACCCACAAACCAACCACACACTCTATAACCACACACAAACCAACCACACGCTCTCTTACCACCCACAAACCAACCACACGTTCTCTAACCACACACAAACCAACCACACGCTCTCTAACCACACACAAACCAACCACACGCTCTCTTACCACCCACAAACCAACCATACGCTCTCTAACCACACACAAACCAACCACACGCTCTCTAACCACACACAAACCAACCACACGCTCTCTAACCACACACAAACCCACCACACGCTCTATACGTGGGGCAGTTGCCAGGTACTGACTGTAGGCCGGTGGTTTTTCTCCGGGTACTCCTTCTTTCCTCCACCTCCAAAACCTGGCACGTGTCTTATATGCCTGTCCGGCAGTTTGATTGAACTGACCATCGAAACAATGGTCTCTGATCTATCGTTTTTCTACTTAATATCTATCCAATGAGGTGTTTGTTATATCAAAAGAAAATCCACAATCTATCCATCCTTTACCCACTAAATACCACAGGCGCTTGTTAAGTACACATACCACTGTCATATAAAAAAAAAATGAAAATCACATTTTCTATGCAAGCGCCTGTGCTAAATACATGTACATCGTTTTTTGGAATGAAGTGCCTGGTGATGGGCCATCTTGGTTTGGTTGACATTCGGGGGGCACTCGGATATTATCGATTCAATAACGACCAGCAATGATAGATGCAGATTTGCCATTTTAATTTTGGTTGTTTGGTTGAAAGGTCATCTGAACATGACCCCTGACCGGCCACCTTCGGATCTTCATTACGTAGTGTATAATGATGATCTGTATTTTAATCAGAATCATCCTAACTCACACCGCCAAACTCGCTCTCATTCTCTAACACTATAACTGACCTCTTTAACTCTATTGTCTATTTGTCTTAAACGCCATATAACTTGTCATGTGTGTGCTTTGTTTGGGATTTAATGTCTTATGACGAGATATTTTGTATTAAAACAACAAGGAATCCCTAGATGACGTGATAAATTCAATATCATGACAGCGAGAGTACTGACAGAATATGAACTTTACATTCAAACAATATAGCGACATTTGCCTATAGTGTGACTAACTAACCGATTTGGTAGTTTGAGGGGTATTGTACCATCCTCGTGTTTAGTGTAGGCACTACGGCGATGATACATTGGTATGTAACAGTGTAGCTCGAGTTTCCTCTGGCTCTAATACAAGATTTGAGGCATTCCGAATGTCCTACACCTGCTGCCAGGGTACCGTTTCACAACGCACACGTAACTTTACAGGTACCCGTAGGATTTACGTTCACAACTACGTACAGACGTAAGTTACGTGTGGTTTTGGAGGTAATTTACGGGTACCCGTAACTTATTTACGTGCACCCGTAACTTACATGTACGTGTACGTCGTGAAACGGTTAAAAAAAACTTACGTATGGTTTACGGGTATCCGTAAAGTTACGTGTGCGTTGTGAAACGGTACCCTGGGTATCTATCTGTCGGAATGTCCCACGTCTAGTGTCAGGGCAAGGGGAAACTCGGACTTTTTAGTATGTTGATTCCTATACCCTGAGGTTTTGACAAAGAAATCTCCAACTTGAGGGATGATATTCTCGGTTGTCCTAACCCAAGGCTCTGTCAAGAGTTAGACAATTAAGTATATCACCCCGAGAAAAATTAATTTAAAATTAAAACAACATAGGGGGTGACAGGTTAAACGTCAGACAAATCTGTGAATGAGGGGGAAATCATGAATGTACAACCCGAGAATTCCTCCGAGGGTTTCTTTGTGATACTCCCTAGGTAGAGAATGATTATTTTTCTCTCGCCACTTTAGATATGTACATATCCCATCGGTGATCAAGGTCTGATTGCAAATGCACATGGTCGGCGCATGAATATCCTCATTTGAAGAAGTACCAATCATAAACCTCAAAAAATGCAAACCAATGTCATTACACAAGAAAACATAGGTATGAAATTAATTCACAATATTTATCAAAACATACACTAAAATAAGGTATCAATGATACTATTCTGATGTTAACAACAGTACATCTTGTCATTACATAAATCTGTGTGTCTCTTACGCATATTTAAATTAAATAGCAACGCGGGAACTAGACTGACGTCACGCAAAAAGAAGTTCCTGAAATACTTCCGGTTCAGAAGGTTAGCGCGTGCAATCTGTCATAGCTTAGGGGTTGACCGAGAAATCTCTCACGTCTAAAACTGTAAAATTTGTGAAATGTGGGAGAAATTACGATGAAGGTAAGATCTTGCATGTAAGATTTTCGTCGTCATTTTCTAAACTATTTTGCCTAAAGTAAACGACCTTAATATATCAATGCTTTTTGTGACAAGTGGAATTACTTCTTACCCGCCACAGAACACCGACACTCAAAATTATTTGAAATGTGGAAATAAACGTTCTGACAATTGCATAGATGATAAATAGGGTTTGATTTAAACTTTAAAAACGAAACAGCGTCATGCTTTAATCTGTGAATGGTTTGCACTGTCTGGGAACCTACCAATATATGTAACAGTGACTCGTTTTTGTAGTTAAAATGTATAATCTTTCTTCAAATCGGACATGACACATGAATCAATGGGGTTTTCTTGCAGAGAACTGGTTCCAGGTTTGCTAATATGTTGACAGGATATCATTTATAAAGAGATAAAAAAAAATCAGATTTAGAAAACGCATCCCTTAACTCTTGATGTGTATGACGTGTATGATTTGCATTCATCAGTATGTTGAGCATGTAAAAATTATGTACAATTTTTATTCACAAAATTCCGTTTGATTAATTCTATCATGTGTTACCAATTAACAACATTCCTGGAATGAAGGCATAACTTGTTATCAAATCATATGAGTTTTTACAGCCCACTTAATGTTTTACGTAATAAAAACATCACCGATGGGGAAAAAATCGCAGTTTTTTTTTTAATTCAGCAGAAAAATAAGTTAAAAAACACGCTTACTGGTGATTAAAAAAGACTAACGTTCTCGTTGTTGATATATTGTTTATGATAATTAGAAATGTAAACTACTTTACATGATGACCAAAATGCCGCATCCTATACGATTAGCTCCCCTGTAATTTTGTGATTATCTCCCCTGGTTCTGTTTGTAGTATGATTGACTCGAACTATTGTGTTTTCTGACACGGGGTGCATCCATGTGACAATTTCTGGGAGAATAAGGAATAAATATATATTAAGCCTTATCGGATTATATCGACCGACTCCTACATCAAAGTATATGTATGTACGCAGATCGCTATAGGAGGGGCGTTCTGTATCCATTTCTCGTTTTCCTGCAACCCCGAGTGTTAAATAAATACCCTCAGATGTAAAACACGTGATAACCTTAATGCCGTCATGATTAAGGCACGCTTCAGCTCGTGAGAAATTTCTCCATTTATAACACAATGATCATAGCTTACGAAACCGGAAGTGACATCAGCATGATTGTCGCTTCGTCTTATGAACATTGTTGATCCAATGACACGCTAGACTGCCCCGTATTTATTTAAATATGGTGCGACAATAATTGCTCCAAACAATAAAAATCGCCCACTCAATTTAATTTTATCATCTTCTGAAAAAACGTAACTTCCGGTGTACGGAAATTGCTTTATTGATTCGCCCCGTTGCCAGTACACTAGCGACATCTGGTAATAAACTGCCGGAGGGAGGAATGGATGCTGAATTTTTTAGCAGGGCTCGTGTCGACTAAAATGGCTCGGATATATAATTATAAGAAACGAGAATTAAAGCGAAATATATATCAGGGATGGCTAGGTTTATTTTTGTTTAATATCCTATTAACAGCCAGAGTCTTTTAATGATGTGCCAGTTTTTGGAGGTGGAGGAAAGCGGGAGTACTCGGAGAAAAACCACCGGCCTACTGTCAGTATCAGGCGCCTGTCCTATGTGGGAATCGAACTCGCAACCAAGAGGTGGAGGAGTGGTGATAAAGTGTCGGGATACCTTAACAACTCGGCCACCGCGGCCCCCTCAATCAGAGAATTCCCAAATCAATTAAAACATCAGATATAACAACAAAATATTTGTTATTGATATCTGTGTTAGATAATGTCACGATAGCTACATGTATAGTGTGACGCTCTGTTTTGAATATCAAGCACATTTTTAACTACGTTTCCTTAAAAAAAACATATCAGGGAAAAACATATCGGGGGGGGGGGGGGGGGGGTGTCCTCGCCTCTCCCCTCTCCCAACCCAACTCGAAATCGACCCCCCACCACCACCACCACCCACCACATAACGCCACATACTTTAATATCCATGTTTAGAGAGAACAGTGGTAGCGCTACAGGCGGTGATTACGTGGCTCTATTGTGACAATAAAACTTATGTAAATGAATCGTGCGAAGTTATGTATTATTCGTAAGACATGCCTTGTCAAAAATCAATCACATATCGATCATGTGGTAATGATGCCGCTAATACCATCGATCACGAGCATTAATATGCATCCAACACGTGATACAGGAGCTCAGTCACTTAAATCGGTTAGTTTTATATGTAATAACCTTACGCGGACACTAATTCTAGAAATGGATTTAAGATGTCGATTGCTCCGGGGTGAATAAAAGGGGCAATGTTCTGAACTAACATCCCCACAGGGATTTGACACAAATTCCTAGTCCCGCGACGTGTAAATGTATCTAACGATACACAACACTCCATGTGACTTGATGCCCGAAACAATCGTTGTTCGACCAATGAGCCTCTCATATACTCCTGTAATATATGTCATTTGCTCACATGAAAGATGAATTTTATCTTGTTATAAAGTAACTTCTCTGGGAAAAAAACAACGATTAAAAACCACATTTATAGACCCAATCATTTATAAAATGGCGGAATGGTTGGCAAAAATTGATGACAGAGGATGATTCTCAAATCTATATCTATTTTTTGAAATTACGTTTCCTTGTATATACGTTCAAACATTATTAGAATGGGTCGCTTTAATCATTTATTTTTGCGAGTTTACGGCGAATGAAATACATACCGACATTCATTTGGCATGTTAGAGGCAAAATAAATTTACCGGGGATGGTTTTACTATCAAATGAAAACTATTTGTGAGGGTTTTTTGAAGATCTGTAGAAGGTCAAGAAAGTATCGTATTAAAGTCTCCCTCGGCTTCGGAACTCCTCGCGTGTAATTGCCAAAAAACATTTGATGACGTCATAGCAAGTAACTATCGGTTGAAATCTTAATTTCCGAATGGAGAAATTGTGTTCTTGCACACTAGCATAGCTTGCAAAGTAAGGATACATTTCCTTTCGATAAAAAGGTTTTTATCACCAATTCTTTTTTAATTAATAAAAAGACTTTCATCAAACCATTTCAAAAGAGCTGCCAGTTTCAACTAATCAAAACAAGCCTGGCATGTAGCAGTACGAGCTATCTCAATCAAACAACCAAACAGTGTCTTTAGGAACCAAGTATGAGTTTTACCAATCGAAGTATCGTCGGTTATCCACGGTCGACTACACTACGTTACGCTACACTAACATTTAGTGTAGCATAGCTTAGTGCAGTCAACCATGGATATCCGACGATGTATTCAAAGTAGTAATACCAATACTGCAAAGGTCAAATTTTCGATTATTCACATTTTCGCAGTAGTAGTTATACTTAAACTTTTACGTCATTTTTTTTATATTCACTGATATTGTGAAACTGACTATATTTTTCCTCTAGTTTGATCTTTGGGTGTATTTATTATTCAATCATTAATAATTATAAATTATTTTCATCTATGATAATAGCAACACTACAATAATCTCGCTGTTACTATCCATAAAAGCATTTAGTCAAAGAAACTTGTAGATTCTCTGTCTACAATTAAAAAAAAAGAATTTTGTTCTGTTTAATCTGTAAAGACAACAGCATTCCAAACTTTAGTCAAAAACATTGCAAACATTTAAGTGAACGAGCGTCTCTCAAACGCTTTAATCTCATAATTGTTATTACTGAACAGAAACATGGATTTTTCATTTTCTAAAGAGAGCACTTGCTCAAACTTGCTTGACCCGTGCATTCGCTACTTAACATTGATTGCATTTGGAATCTCGACATGTATTCATATGCATTAGAGGTACATGCACGTACATGTATATAGTGCGGTTGTGTTTTTTTCTGGTCGTGTTATGTTAAAACTATATGCTACTATCTCTCGCAGTACACCTGCGAGCTTTGTCCAATTTATTTATTTATTTTTTTTTTTTTTTTTAATTTCTTGAGCATTTCTCAAATTAAAGCTCCCATTATTTATATATATTAAACTTAACTTTCTTTGTAAATCGCTACTTGATTTCGGTATTTCACAGTAACTCCAAACAGTCGTGGAACTCTTTTTTACAAGAAGATAGTTTATGAGTAAGGTAGCATATCACATGAAGATATCCGCTTTGATGAAACATATCCCAGATACCGTTTGATGGATGAGAAATCATTTTGTAATTAACACAAGTCGCGGTTTACCTTAATATCGCCTTTGTCGGTCTGTGACCCTTGACCTTTATACATAATACTGATCATCTTCCAATCAATAGACATCCCTGATTAATGATCGGAAAGCGTGGTTGTACAAGCTGTTCCTCTGTCGTCATGCAATAACACTATTGTGACGTCATAATTAAATGTTGCCGTGCGACGTTTGTTTCCCTATTCTCGTTCTGTGATGAACATAATCTTAAACTCGTAACACTCCAAGATGAATTCTAGTGATCTTGTTAAATGATTGGTTGTAATCTAGGCTTGTTATGAATTCAATAGCTGAATACATTTCTTAAAATTCATCTTTTATGACACTAATATTTCTTTAATCTACGAAAGCCGGTTGGGACCATTTTTGTAGAAGAAAATTAAAAAAAAATCGCGTTATTACGCGAAACTAACGCGTTATATCGCGAAACTTTCGCGTAATTACGCGAAACTAACGCGTTATTACGCGAAACTAACGCGTTATATCGCGAACTTTCGCGTAATTACGCGAAAATAACGCGTTATTACGCGAAACTAACGCGTTATATCGCGAAACTTTCGCGTTATTTCGCGAAACTTACGCGTTAAAACGCGAAACTAACGCGTTATTACGCGAAACTTTCGCGTTATTTCGCGAAACTTACGCGTTATTACGCGAAACTAACGCGTTATATCACGAATATATATTGATAGTTATAAGAAGTATCGGCTACTTTTGAAGAGTATTGACATGAGGCACGACAGTTTAGTGAGTTTTTATTTTGAGCTTAGCCTCCTATCCCAAGCTGAAATTTTGAGTTTTTTTAACAATAGTGGATAGTGCTGTTTTAAGCAATTCAACACGTAAACGAACTTTGAAACGATAGTGTTTAACAATAAGGAAATTAGTTCTCGGATATATACGATGTTGCATTATTCATTCTCAAAGAATTACAAAATTCTGGACAGAAAAAAAATCTTGGTTCTCGCCCTCCATCTTTACAGTCAGTATCTGATACTCTGAAACCATTTCATCGTCTGATATAACCTGCTGCGCATTATAACGCAAAAGTTTCGTGATATTATACAATTATCGACCTGTTTTCAGGTAAATATGATGATTTATAAACAACTCGAGAAAATGATATTTCCCGAGGCCGAAGGTCATCGTATTCACCTGAAAACAGGTTGATAACTGCTTTATTATATGACAAAACTGCAACATTTTCATATTACAGAATGATTATCATCACCTGTCATAGGATTGAAAAAATAATAGTGATCGACTGGAGAAAGGTTCAAAATGACATTTAAAAAGTCAAAGTCAACAATGAATTTAAACTTTATTATTTATTATTGCTTCAAATTCAACAAAATGTAAATGCTAAAACATCTAAAAATTCAGTCTATTAAACTCTGTCCGGGAGTACATACCTACACGTACATGTAAGCATGCATTTTTGACGACACGGATAGTTGGAAATTCCCTTGTTACTATATTTGGGTGTGTAATCGAGTTGTTGGATTGTTATGTCACCCTGGATTTGACGTCACGGATTGCGGGAGAGTCCCTGTTAATATATTTGGGTGCGTATTCGAGTTATTGGGTGGTTGTATCACTCTGTAGCGAGAGAGGGTACGGACAAAAGCCCCCCCCCCCCCCCCCCCCCTAGACATTAGCCCCTAGGACAAAAGCCCCTTCATACTAATCAAAAAGTGGACAAAAGCTCCTTTATATATATATAAAAAAATTAATTAATTTCAACATATGTACATTTTCATTGATGTTGTATTCTCATGAAAAGAAATATATCATTAATGTCTTCATGTGTATCAACAGTGAAATGTCTTTATTTGCACAGGGATCAATTTGGTTTTTTTTATATCATTTCTTTGATTTTAATAATTCCTAAAATTAAAATGATTACAAGACAGAGCAACATGTTTGGTAAGGCAGTCATTATATTATAACTTGAGACACAGATACTGAAAAAGGAGATGTTTTAGGAACCTGATGGCACCATGTAATTGATGATTATTGATAAAATACTATTAAAAAATACAGATTTACTAATAGTATATAACGTATACCAACTAAATTTATATAGAAGGGGCTTTTGTCCGGGGGGGGTGGGGGTAAGGTACGGGGATGTTTTGTCCTACACTGAGGCACGGATTCGGGGTTGATAATAATATTTGATCAAAGGGATAATGTTTAGAATTGCCCAATCTGGAAAGGGGGGAAATTATAGTCATATAATAATATTTCGCGTAATTACGCGTTAGTTTCGCGTAATAACGCGTTAGTTTCGCGTAATAACGCGTAAGTTTCGCGATATTACGCGTTAGTTTCGCGTAATAACGCGAAAGTTTCGCGAAATAACGCGTTAGTTTCGCGTAATAACGCGTAATAACGCGTAAGTTTCGCGATATTACGCGATAGTTTCGTGTAATTACGCGTTAGTTTCGCGTAATAACGCGTTAGTTTCGCGTAATAACGCGTAAGTTTCGCGATATTACGCGATAGTTTCGCGATATTACGCGATAGTTTCGTGTAATTACGCGTTAGTTTCGCGTAATAACGCGTTAGTTTCGCGTAATAACGCGTAAGTTTCGCGATATTACGCGTTAGTTTCGCGTAATAACGCGAAAGTTTCGCGATATTACGCGATAGTTTCGCGTAATAACGCGTTAGTTTCGCGTAATAACGCGATAGTTTCGCGTAATAACGCGATAGTTTCGCGTAATAACGCGATAGTTTCGCGTAATTACGCGAAAGTTTCGCGATATAACGCGTTAGTTTCGCGATATAACGCGATAGTTTCGCGTTATTACGCGAAAAAAAATTTATTTTCTTCTACGAAAATGGTCCCAACCGGCTTTCGTATTAATCTCAAATCCTCAGAAATATTTGTTTTTTGATAATATTCTACAAAGAAACACGAAAACTTGCTTAGATAGATTCATACAATAAATGAGCAACTTGAATCGATATTTACGCGAAAATTCCTCATAAAGAGTTATTTACGTGAACAAGTTTCACCAACAGCGCCCACGATCTGTGAATTGGATCAGTTACACTAAGGCATGTTTGGGTAAAATAGTTTCATGTGAATTCACATCATTTTAAAACCCTGTATATCATATACCAAAAAAGGCCTGCATCAAACCACTTGATGATTGTTTGAAGACTGTGAGAGTTCCAATACTGAATCAACGCTGATATTATAACTATTGAATTGATTAATATAATAATTTCAAAAAAAATCTTGAAGTGTTCTCTTCATTTTACTGTCTTTCGACATTTTTTACAGTGTGGCATTATATATATATAATTATTATCTTAAAACGAGCACACGTCCTATACTCTCTTAAAGTAATGCTGATGACTGGCGATTCTGACCTTTCGTTATATACAGTATAGAGCCCTACTTTCTTTACCCTCTATAAACTTTCTACCGACTAACCTTCTAAACCAGACACACCAATTTAAATTATTTAAAAATGAAAGCATTCCTTATCTACTATTTAGTTAGGATATCTGTGGGACTACATTGATGTGCTTTGATTCCTCTGTGAATACAGACCTTCGAATGTAGGAACAGCGTCTGTATGTGTAGATAATCGGTCCGAACATCGCCCCTGGAACAGTTGCACGTTCTCCCCCACCACATAAACAGCGAGTTTGTATTTTTCTGCACAAATTTAATGTAAATTTAACAGTTTCCTGTTTCCGACGGTTCTACAAATCTCCCGTATCAATGGCGTAGCTGTACCCGGAGTGTTCTATCAGCGGTAGACTTCGGTATTAAATATTCTATTACATTTTAGAAAGTATAAAATACCCACAGTGAATTATCCGCCCTTCGATAACACAGAAAGTAATTGTATGAAGTTAGGCTGTGTGTGTGTTTTTAATTCCCCAAGGACGGGGTGTGTATAAACTAAAGATTAAATTCTTTCATATTTAAATATGCATATAAACAGAGCCAAACTTCAGTCCAATTTTGTTTAAAACAATTAAAAAGAAACTACGAGAAAAAATGTTTATTTCGAGATATTTTTTATTTAACATAACGAGTTAATTAATGCATCTTAGGTAACATAAATTAAAATGCCATTTATCGACCTCGAGATCTATCGAGCTATTCGAGATATCGGAGTTCGTAATACTGAAGATCGAATAGGTAGCTCAGGAATCATAACAAAATGTTTGACGTTCACATAAGTCGACATCGCCTATCACGAGGTATCCGTTAAGTTGACTGTTTCTTCTACACATATACACAGAGTTCCTCAGACATACCACTTTCACAAACTAAAAACATGAAACGATACTTATACTATATATATATAGCAGCACATTTTTTCCCAATAAACTAGGCGAAGAATTTTCATGGATACCGGAAATGGGTACAAAAAGAGTTCTTTCTGAACTGAGTAGGAAAAAATCTCTAATTACACCTTAATTCGTTTCCTAATTATTAATTGCATTTAAACTGTGTTAGAGTTGAAAATTTATTTGGAATGCTTAGATTATTACTTGACATTTCCGAGGATTTTATCCTCACATTTTCTATAAATAGTAATTCGGAGAGAGCTACTCTCCTTAATCCGGAATTCACTAACCTGGAATCTCCTATATGTGTAACATTACCGAGGAATTTGCTTGTATGGCAGTGCCGTGTGTGTCCTTGGACTGTGACGGTGACGAGTGATTGAGATTCTGGACCGTTAGATTTGAGTTCCTTTCCATGGGACAGCTTTGGTAACGAGTCACAGAGATTGTCAGAACATGGTGGTCCGCGCTGAAAGTTGACGTTGACAAATGGGTGTCCGTGTTAATAATGGAAATTGTATTTCATCCAGTATCAATATTTTACAAGTACAATATACTCTGATAAATCAGATTTAAGTCGTTGTCTTTGGGTGTAAACAAACGTCACGCCAGCATCTTCCAATTTATGTTTAATAAACAAACTGCGTGACTCCATCTATTAATGTAATTTACGTCTACAACGACAAACGACAAACGACAATATCATTGAGTAAAATGTGAATGATCTGTGTTCAGTGTTGATCACAGACATTTTAGGTAGGTTTCGATAATTTAGGTAGGTCTCGGCGATTTCTGTCTTGGTTAACAGGCTGTAGGTAGGTCTCGGTAACTTAGGAACCGTTTTACCCCCTTCAAGTCCTTTACGTCCAGAACAAGTATCCTATACGATTGTTAACAACTGTTCATTGTGATAGGAGCAATAAGTGTAATCATTATTCCCTAATTTATCACTATTACAACCGACATCCGACCACAATCTCTCTCTTAAATGTGTGGTCACGGTATCGATCCAGGTTATTAGACGCTTGTAATCGGATATATGATCGGTTGATTGACACGAAACATTTTGCCGACCAGCGCTCCAAACTTTGTGTGTTTAATGAATGACGGATAATTATGTTTACTTAAACGGATTAATCGCATTTGCATAATATCTGCGGACTCGTTGGGGCCACATTTTTGTCCTACTGCAATCTGTTCTATTAACTGGATTATCGAAGGCCATAACTGTATTGCATGAAGTACACAAATTGATGATACAGATTGAGAGGTATATTGCTGCTCCCTGCATCATGAATTTGTCAGCATACTCAAAAGTCATTATAAATGGTGTAGGAATACACAGGAGTCATATTAGACAGAATGGCAGAACATTCGAAAGTCAGTTTAGACAGGATGTCAGAATATTCGAGAGTCAGTTTAGACAGGATGCCAGAATATTCGAGAGTCAGTTTAGACAGGATGCCAGAATATTCGAGAGTCATTTAAGATAGGATGCCAGAACATTCGAGAGTCAGTTTAGACAGGATGTCAGAATATTCGAGAGTCAGTTTAGACAGGATGTCAGAATATTCGAAAGTCATATTAGACAGGATGTCAAAACATTCGAGAGTCATATTAGACAGGATGTCAGAACATTCGAGAGTCAGATTAGACAGGATGTCAGAACATTCGAGAGTCAGTTTAGACAGGATGTCAGAATATTCGAAAGTCAGATTAGACAGAATGACAGAATATTAGGTGTGAGATATTCATGATTTGGTATATAAAGATATACAGGTGCCGATGATCGGTCAGGGCAGAAGTCTTCTCCACCTTTATGTTACCATGTTGTATTATTTGTATCATATAAAAATCAGAGGAGGGAACGAACTGTTTTTGGGGGAAAACGAAAATGAAAAACAAAACCGAAAACAATTATGTGCAATAAAATTTGAAATTCGGGCTTTGAGCCATTATTAAAGGTACTAAAGCATATAATACGATTTCCCTTTAACCGTTCACTGTTTATAAAACTGACTGAGGCTGTGGCTGTAGCCATGATTATCTCTGATGTCACGTCAGATATATACTCTCGAATCCATAATTTCGTTACTGAAATAAGATAAATGTATAACTCGCGCTTCATGTTTTACAAATATCTACGTTACTGCATAAACATCTGTTATATTAAAACAGCATATGTTGATGTATGTCCAAATTTTAAAACGATATCTTCGACCAGTTCCGTGATGGGAGGATATTTTAATCTTTATTACACAATTAAACTGCCACTTCCGGTAAATGTTCATGACCCCTCTTTCATCTAGACAAATGAAATTGATAATATGCTAATAATAGAATGAATTTATTTTAAACTATAACCAATATTGAATTGAGTTAAATTGCTTTGCATGCTTGACATCGTAAATCTTGACCGAACATTTCCTGAGTAAAAATAATTAATTCAGAGATGTATTGCTTTAGGGTCGTTGTCAGGGCACTTTAAAGAAGAGTGCATCGGAATAAAATTTATCGTGGTACAACGGGCATCGGGGATGGTTTCAATGATTAATGATTGATTCAATAAAGACTACCTAGTCATGTTATATATATCTTAAAATGCGTGTATGTAGCACGCCATTTTGTTGGTGATATGGCTGGATTGATATAACTTTGAAATTGTTTGAAAGAAACAAAACGCAGACATGCTTAAATAATACATGTTGTGTTATAGAACAGCAAATCCACCTCGATTGAGATTGGACTAAATAACCCTATCTCGATTAAGATCAGACTAATTCTCTCTATCTCGATTAAGATCGGGCTAAATTCACTCTATCTAGATTAAGATCAAACTAAATTCATCCTATCTCTATCAAGATCGGACTAGTTTAAGTCGATAAGCTTGAATTAGATTGATTAGCACAGGATTACGTTATCTCGAATTCGTCACGAATACGATATCTCGAATACGTCAGGATAACGTTAACTTTAAAACAGGACGCCGTTATCTCGAATACGCCAGGATAACGTTAACTTTAATATAGGATTACGTTATCTCGAATACGTCAGGACTACGTTATCTCGAATACGTCAGTACTACGTTATCTTGAATACGTCAGGACTACGTTAACTCGAATACATGATTACGTTAACTCGAATACGGCAGGACTACGTTAACTCGAATACATGATTACGTTAACTCGAATACGGCAGGACTACGTTAACTCGAATACGTCAGGACTACGTTATCTTGAATACGTCAGGACTACGTTATCTCGAATACGTCAGGACTACGTTAACTCGAATACAGGATTACGTTAACTCGAATACGGCAGGACTACGTTAACTCGAATACGTCAGGACTACGTTATCTTGAATACGTCAGGACTACGTTATCTCGAATACGTCAGGACTACGTTAACTCGAATACAGGATTACGTTAACTCGAATACGGCAGGACTACGTTAACTCGAATACGTCAGGACTACGTTAACTCGAATACGTCAGGACTACGTTAAATCGAATACGCCGAGATCAACTTTAGTCGAATATATCGTGATAACATGATCTCGAATACAATACGAATTCTGAAATCAAGTTAACTCGAGCATACCGTGATTGTGTCATTTCGAACTCGACGTGGTAGCCTCTAAGACATTTAACAAGCATGTCAACATAAAAAAGAAATTATTTTTTTTTAGGATCAAGATAACTGATGTATCGTTATATACTGTATACTGTAAACGTACACATTTCAGAGCACTCAAATTTTCAAAATATCAAACTCTATTTTTTTTATTTTTTTTTAGCGGATAAACAAATTTGATCAGGTTGACTATAATACAATATATTTTATTATAACATGATTGAGAGTAAAGTCATTGTTTTTTGTTAGTTTTTTTTTATCGCGAAAACCACTAAAATGTTTAGTTCAATGCACTGCGTGTACATTAACCGCCATGATAACTGCAGCTCCTGATCTTAAGTACAGTTTTTTTTCTTCCAGTAGAATCTAACGCCTTAATTCCCAGATAAAAGTATATTCAATTCGGCGTATTTGATTGTATCCAATTCCAGAAAAAAAACGTGACTAGATTTTAAAGATATAATTGGATTGAAGGGCTGTCTCGATAACGTATTTTAAACATATGAACTACTATTAGATTTTTGTTCCAGACTGAACTATTTTATGGAAGATTCCGACCAGACAAAATCGTCTATCGTGTAAAGGATTTGTTATCAAATTAAAGTACACAGTTGTGACGACACGTTGATTTTTTTATGAACATTGAATCATGTTTGAATGTTACCCTTATAAGTACGAATTTATTTCAGGGGAAGTAACACGGCCGACTTACTGTGAACTAGAACATCTTAGCAGTGATATTATTTTATCGTTTTACATATGATGTTATTTGAAAAGAGCGACGTCATCAACTTCACCTCCGATAATCAATAAAAAATGAAAAAACCTCTCCAATCCGACATTTATCACACAGCTTATAACATGTACTCTAGACAAGAGGTCGAAATACACAGGTCTTATCTAAGCAGTTTCATTTTGATAGAATTGGCTGATACGACTCACACATTGATTTTATCGGATGAAAAAAAGATAGGAAAGGATAAAACTCACTGTTTATTTATAAAGCATTCAATACGAAGCTGACAAGTCATATTTTTATAACAGTTGTAAAGTTCAGCAAAAGTTCTCCCGACGCCAACATACGAAACAATGTCTGTCAGACTTAATTAGCTCAGCTTTCGACAAACGTTCGATACCTCACCGTGCCAGTCGGTCTTATTTTAATTTAACTTCAATAGAGAGAGAAAATGTTGATGTATTGTTTGTTTATTGTTTTGAAATGCAGACCAAAACTTAGTCTGCTTTCATCTTAATGCTCTTATGCAAGTTAGACTCGGTATTTTCGGTCCGTCTAATTAAGCAATGATCCACCTTTTGGCGATATCCATTGACCTTGACCTTTGACCCACATCAAATCTTGAGGTGTCACCAGTTTCACGGTAGCTGCATGTGTGGCAGTGATACATGCGAGGGTTTCATTCCACATGCTACTTTTGTTTTTCTTCTGCAGAAATCTGGATAATGTTTTCGTTTTTTATTTAAAACAGACATGATCTCGATAGTTTCGTACTTTACTACCACCCATGGATGTGCAAATGCCACATACATTGTCTGTCTACTGTCTAGTGTCTACTATCTACTGTCTAGTATCTACTCATTACTGTCTACTGTCTACTGTCTAGTGTCTACAGTATAGTGTATTCTGTCTAGTGACTACAATCTAGTGTCTACTGTCTACTGTCTAGTATCTACTGTCTACAATCTAGTGTCTAGTTTCTACTGTCTACTGTCTAGTATCTACTGTCTACAATCTAGTGTCTACTGTCTACTGTCTAGTGTCTACTGTCAATTGTCTAAGCCTGTTGTATAATGTCTACTCTCTGCAGTCTAGTGTCTACTCTCTACTGTCTAGTGTCTACTCTCTCTACTGTCTAGTGTCTTCGTTTACAGTTTAGAGTCTACATTTTAGTGTCTACTGTTTAGTGTCTTCAGTGTTGTGTATAGTGTGTAGTGTATAGTGCCTACTCTCTACTGTTTATTTTCTTCATTCTTCATCCGGAACTCCTCCAGGTTTTTTCTCAAAAATACACCTCGGAAGCTAACGTCAAGCCAAGCCTACTGGAGATGAGCAAAATGACTAGCTATTGAGTTCGCGTAAAATTGAAATAAATATTTGTTTTTCTGCACGATTTTAGGTTTAGTTGTTGGCTTTAAGGTTTTCATTATTTTTAATTGTGCAAGTGACGTCATAAACAAGCATGGCTGCACCCAGAGACTTTTCAACGTATATTAGCATCTACATATCTAAGTATATTACGATTTTGTATATTATAATATGTACTAATGGGCAATATGGCCCGCAGTTAATAAAGAAATTGAAATTGTATTGAAATTAGTCAAATATCTACAGTCTACTGTCTAGTGTCTACTGTTTAGTTTGTACTGTCTAGTGTTTAGTGTCTAGTGTTTAGAGTCTAGTGTTAAGTGTCTAGTGGTTAGTGTCTAGTGTTTAGTGTCTAGTGTCTATTGTCTAGTGTCTATTGTTTAGTGTCTAGTGTCTATTGTTTAGTGTCTAGTGTCTAGTGGTTAGTGTCTAGTGGTTAGTGTCTAGTGTTTAGTGTCTAGTGTCTATTGTTTAGTGTTTAGTGTCTATTGTCTAGTGGTTAGTGTCTAGTGTTTAGTGTCTAGTGTCTAGTGTCTAGTATCTAGTGTCTAGTGTCTAGAGTTTAGTGTCTAGTGGTTAGTGGTTAGTGTCTAGTGTTTAGTGTCTAGTGTCTAGTGTTTAGTGTCTAGTGTCTTGTTGTTAGTGTTAAGTGTCTAGTGGTTAGTGTCTAGTGTTTAGTGTCTAGTGTCTATTGTGTAGTGTTTAGTGTATATTGTCTAGTGTCTAGTGTCTAGTGTCTAGTGGTTAGTGTCTAGTGTTTAGTGTCTAGTGTTATGTCTAGTGTCTATTGTCTAGTGTTTATTGTCTAGTGTCTAGTGGTTAGTGTCTAGTGTTTAGTGTCTAGTGTTTAGTATATAGTGTTTAGTGTCTAGTGTCTAGTGGTTAATGTCTAGTGTTTAGTGTCTAGTGTCTAGTGGTTAGTGTCTAGTGTTTAGTGTCTAGTGTAATGTCTAGTGTCTATTGTCTAGTGTTTAATGTCTAGTGTCTAGTGTCTAGTGTTTAGTGTCTAGTGTCTATTGGTTAGTGTCTAGTGTTTAGTGTCTAGTGTTTAGTGTCTAGTGTCTGGTATCTAGTGTCTAGTGTCTAGTGGTTAGTGTCTAGTGTCTAGTGTCTAGTGTCTAGTGTCTAGTGGTTAGTGTCTAGTGTTTAGTGTCTAGTGTTATTTCTAGTGTCTATTGTCTAGTGTTTAATGTCTAGTGTCTAGTGTCTAGTGTTTAGTGTTTAGTGTCTAGTGTTTAGTGTCTAGTGTTTAGTGTCTAGTGTTAAGCGTCTAGTGTTTAGTGTCTAGTGTTTAGTGTCTAGTGTTTAGTGTCTAGTGTTAAGCGTCTAGTGGTTAGTGTCTAGTGTTAAGTGTCTAGTGTTTAGTGTCTAGTGTCTAGTAGTTAGTGTCTAGTGTTTAATGTCTAGTGTTTAGTATCTAGTGTCTAGTGTCTAGTGTTTAGTGTCTAGTGTTTAGTGTCTAGTGTTTAGTGTCTAGTGTTTAGTGTCTAGTATCTAGTGTCTAGTGTTTAGTGTCTAGTGTTTAGTGTCTAGTGTTTAATGTCTAGTGTTTAGTGTCTAGTGTCTAGTGTCTATTGCCTTCCACCTTAAAAGCACTGCCATCATTCTGTCAGTTTTCAGAGACTGAATACGTTGGTAAGACAAACATGAGTATGAAACGTTAGTGAAATCAAACAAATTTTAATTTATTGTGAATGGTAAGGCAGCAAAACTGCAATATTTGCACAAAATATTAACTTCATTCAAATTGCAAATTACAGTTGATGAAATAGAACCTTATATTTATATATTTTCTCAAATACTTAATTTATCTCTATATATTTCAGTCTATTTGGAAAGCTCATTATATATGTATAGTTCGAGCTCGGATTTTATAGAAAATACACAGGCGTTCATTAAATCGAGCTGTCATGGCCTCAAAGGCCGACCCGTCTCGTGACGAATATTCAGGAAATTAAATATCATATAAAGCGATTTTAATTTTTTTTTCTTTCTTTTAAATATTTCTCTAACTCGAATTCCACATGACATTCCCTAATGTAAGTGTCTAAATTTCATGCTGCGTGCATGTCGAGCAGTTTTGACTGCAACGCTTCTAGTCCTGCTATCTGTCTGCTCGCGCGCACGTGAACCGAACTTGTTTGTTATGAAGAACCCCGCGGACGAGATAAGTAGTGATAAACTGAAGAGTATTTGGCACCACGGCGTAGAAAACAGGAAAACGCCGTATACACACTAATAAAAAAAAGCGTAGCCCGGACTTAGAAAAGGGAAGTTTCGTCTGCAAAGTAGGAGGGTTATGGGAAGAAGATCATACTCTTGTTTTCGAGCAAATGTACTACTACACAAAGTTAAGTCTTCGATATTCCCAATAGGACGGTGAAAAAACAGGAAAGAGAAGTTATAAATCGGGACGAAAAAAACCGGATAAATCGAAAGTTCGTGAAGTGAGAAAATTAACTGAAAGTGGAAATACTGTGTTTTCGTAGAGCCGAGTGTAAAATGTATCTACATATGATAGGATGGATGTATGATGTGTAAACTAACATGTCAGTCTCGCTGATAGAGTCTGACAATGGAGAGTTAAACATTGCCCAGTAGCCGAACATCACAGATCTGATAGCGTAGATAACCGAGAGAGGTTGAGAAGCACTGCACGGATGTGATACGTACCTTACAAACATTGAGATGACTACGATTGGCGTAAGACGTGCTCGTCCGACTAATTACTAATAACTATGGGATGTAAGATAGAGGACATGATAAAAGGTAGGTGGGCTGTTTTGATTTTGGTAGATATATTTATGATCTACGTACGAAACTCTCGCTGCTTATATTCGCGATTTTCATGATTGCGAGGAACCCGGAAATATTTGTGCAATGTGTTAAACTTACCACACTTACCAACTTATCACATATATGTTTACAGCAGTTAAGATTTTTCGGAAATACGAAACTACCATCTGTGATGTCGTGGTAAACATGGTAACGAAAATGCTCTGATTATAGAACTTTGACACAATGACAAACCAGTTTGGTTGGCGGTGTTGAAGGTTTCGTTGGGCGTGTTTATTGTTCGGTTGTTTTGGGAATGTGGTAATCATGAGATGCTATGATGGATGCATGTCAGTCGGAAAGTGAGTTATTGAGAATGCGGTAATCGTCTCAAGAGCAGATTGCCACCCATTGAAGCATTGGACACTTAACGAACATCTTGACAGACCGCGGAATGTTGTCATAACCACAAATATGTGGTAGCGTCATTTGAACACATACACAAAATGAAAATACAAATTTACTCAAACTGTTCTACATTGATGAAATATCCAGGTAAATAGTTCCTTATGGGAGGCTGCAGGCAATCTTCCCCGAACCGTAAAATAAAATAGCATGTGTTCCTCATGTAGAGCACGCTCTTTTTTTTATCTACATAACTGCTCATAACCAGATCATACATACAACATAGAGTTGATTAGTTTAAGATTCTTGGCTTCTGTGAATCGTCCTGGTTGTCATGTAATTAGCGATGACGTTTATGTCATGTTTTGTTTACGTAATACACTTACTATTTGATTATCCCATAAACCATTATATCATACTGGGGCTCACGTGACATGCTGGAGTAAAGTGGTTATATGGAATCCAGTAGGTTTAAGTGTCGCCAACCCAAGTGATCATAATTCTGGTCATATCCCTTCATTCACATAGCCCATCAGTCGCATAGCCTATCATTTACATAGCCCTTCATCCATACAGCCCTTAATTTACATAGCCATTCATCCATACAGCCCTTCACCCATACAACCCTTCACCCATACAGCCCTTCACACATACAGCTCTTCATACATACAGCCCTTCATACATACAGCCCTTCATCCATACAACCCTTCATCCATACAGCCCTTCATACATACATCCCTTCATCCATACAGCCCTTCATACATACAGCCCTTCATCCATACAGCCCTTCATACATACAGCCCTTCATCCATACAGCCCTTCATACATACCGCCCTTCGGCCATATGGCCCTTCATACATACAGCCCTTCATACATACATCCCTTCATCCATACAACCCTTCATACATACAGCCCTTCATCCATACAGCCCTTCATACATACAGCCCTTCATCCATACAGCCCTTCATCCATATAGCCCTTCATACATACATCCCTTCATACATACAGCCCTTCATACATATAGCCCTTCATACATACAACCCTTCATACATACAGACCTTCATACATACAGCCCTTCATACATACAGCCCTTCATACATACAGCCCTTCATACATACAACCCTTTCATACATACAACCCTTCATCCACATAGCCCTTCATCCACATAGCCCTTCATCCACATAGCCCTTCATCTACATAGCCCTTCATCCACATAGCCCTTCATCTACATAGCCCTTCATCTACATAGCCCTTCATCCACATAGCCCTTCATCTACATAGCCCTTCATCTATATAGCCCTTCATCCACATAGCGCTTCATCTACATAGCCCTTCATCCACATAGCCCTTCATCTACATAGCCCTTCATCCACATAGCCCTTCATCCACATAGCCCTTCATCCACATAGCCCTTCATCTACATAGCCCTTCATCCACATAGCCCTTCATTTACATAGCCATTCATCAATATAGCCCTTCATCCATACAGCCCTTCACCTATACAGCCCTTCGGCCATATTGCCCTTCATCCATACAGCCCTTCATACATACAGCCCTTCATCCATACAGCCCTTCATCCATACAGCCCTCCATCCATACAGCCCTTCATACATACAGCCCTTCATACATACAGCAGCCCTTCATCCATACAGCCCTTCAAACATACAGCCCTTCATCCATACATCCCTTCATACATACAGCCCTTCATACATACAGCCCTTCATCCATACAGTCCTTCATACATACAGCCCTTCATTCACATAGCCCTTCATCCATACAGCCCTTCATTTACATAGCTCTTCATCCATACAGCCCTTCATCCATACAGCCCTTCATACATACAGCCCTTCATACATACAGCCCTTCATACATACAGCCCTTCATCCATACAGCCCTTCATACATACAGCCCCTCATCCATATAGCCCTTCATCCATACAGCCCTTCATCCATACAGCCCTTCATCCATACAGCCCTTCATCCATACAGCCCTTCATACATACAGCCCTTCATACATACAACCCTTCATACATACAGCCCTTCATCCATATAGCCCTTCATACATACATCCCTTCATACATACAGCCCTTGGCCATACAGCCCTTCATCCATACAGCCCTTCATACATACAGCCCTTCATACATATAGCCCTTCATACATACAGCCCTTCATACATATAGCCCTTCATACATACAACCCTTCATACATACAGACCTTCATCCATACAGCCCTTCATCCATACAGCCCTTCATACATACAGCCCTTCATACATACAACCCTTCATACATACAACCCTTCATACATACAGCCCTTCAAACATACAGCCCTTGGCCATACAGCCCTTCATCCATACAGCCCTTCATCCATACAGCCCTTCATACATACAGCCCTTCATACATACAGCCCTTCATACATACAGTCCTTAATACATACAGCCCTTCATCCATATAGCCCTTCATACATACAGCCCTTCATCCACAATCAAGTATGGAAATATCATTGAAATGGTAATCATGTACAATGGGATGTACTCAGTTGATTGGACAGTTATCATATCTATGTCCATGATTTAAAAGGATACTGTGATTATTTTAGTTGAATTTTATAATTCTGATCAAAACTGACATCAGGCGATTTCAGTTTGTAACGATCTTCGCAGGTCACGAGGTGCGATTGATCTAGTGAAAGTCAGCAGTAGTTAGTCGGTTGGTTGGGGGTAAAATTCCGGAAGGAATGTGCATTTTGATGAAGAAGTTATCACATTTTCTCCTAAATTGCTGTTTCCCAAAACACAACCATTATCAAACCCATTGCCGATTTAATTCAACATAAATTCTGCACATTGATTACCGGAAGTAGCAGTTATGTGGAGTTCCTCCCGGAAGAAAAGGATGTTTTGATTGTTTGGGATTTAGACCATACACTGACTGTACTTCTCATTCGAGGGGTCATCGTGTAGAAAGTTCATAACTTTAACCCTACATCGTGGTCGTTCAACAGACGAGATATGACCGACGTTTTGATTGGCGAGTTCCGGTCATTTAGATGGTGGAGTCACCGACGTTGAAAACGGAAGTAGGGGCTCATAATGAAAGATCATGGTACGAACAGTTCATTTTTTTTAAAATCTGTTTTAGCAAAGGAGATCGAATGGCACTCTTGAACTTTGCCAACAGGTCCAACTTAAGACAGATTTTCACTGTTAATAATTAATTCCCCCTTCGTAATTGATTAGACACCCGCTAAAAGGCCATAGTTGGTACCTCGCAGTAATTATAACAAAAGCTGCGGATTGTTCCCCGTTTTCTTTGCCCTAATAGCCGTAATAAACATCAGTTATTTCACAGTCCCGTCTGTATTAAACAAAGGTTAGCTCCAAGTTTGACATCCGTTTCATTATGCTATTGTTTCTAAGGTCAAATCCCCACTTTGTATTCTAAATAGGTCGCCCGGCCATGCATTCTGTGGTCAACAACACTGGTCAGAGCTAATATTGATTTCAATAATCGCTGCACAATGCCCCCAATACCAGGCGCCATTTTATTCGTCACCAAGGACACAGGAAACACGAGATAATAGGGAATTAAATATTGTCGGGAACGTGTCCGGATTGGATATTGCATGTTGTATGTCGTTTATAACTGTTTGACCCGACTGAAGGAATACACAAATTACTTTGCTTAATTTGACTTTAGCATGTCACTATGGCGCCCCTGTGGGCCGGGCACATCTGTATAAGGAGGACCTGTAATTAACGGGCCCAGTCGACTACCAGGACAGATTACGTTCTATTTGATGGAATTTCAAATTGTATTGTCGCTTCAGTCTGCGTTCTTAATAAGGAACAAACAAAAGTAACGCTGAAAAAAAGTTTTTAAAAAAATAAACAAACAAATATTCATTGTTTAAAGTCTCCAATTACTACTGTAGAATGAAAACACCGCTAATATCCCGATGATAATTATTATTTCGGTGATGCTGACGACAACAACGATGACAAAAACACAATGATGCGTTATTATCTCAATATGTAATTCAAAATCGAAATATTTCTAGAATAGCTGTTGACAATATAAATACATGTATATAAAGTAAAAAAAAGATAATAAAAAAAGGGATACGTACAATTTCTATTGCGTTGAAGCGCATTTAAAGGAAATCTATTGTCAAAAACTAAAATTATCTCAGAACACCATTGTCAAAAATCAAATTACTATAAGTATCTCAGAATACCATTGTCAAAAATCAAATTATCTTAGAATACAATTGTCAAAAATCAAATTATCTCAGAATATCACTGTCGAAAGGTAAATTATCTTAGGTAAGTACTTGCAATTGTTCCTAACAATATATGATTTTAATCATTTATTTCGTATTGAAGACACAAACCAGTTTGCTAATAAAGTCATGCAGAGAAATATTAATTATTAGTTTAAACACATATACATATGTATTTGCCAAAAAGTGACAAGGTTAATATGGCAAAAGATGTAACATCATCAACTCCCTCCGGTTATGAATATTCGCACTACCCCTTTGGGTGCCTCTTGTGCACCTGCTAAACGCCGGTAGTTGTCAACATTTCTAACAAAACAAGAAATACTGTGGATGTCAGGTTTTCAATCAAATATTCATTATCTATTCTAAACACGCATTCAGCCATTTTTAAAAAGTTGTACACAGACAAAAGACAAAGAAAAGCC
Source organism: Pecten maximus (assembly GCF_902652985.1). Classification (NCBI taxonomy): domain Eukaryota; kingdom Metazoa; phylum Mollusca; class Bivalvia; order Pectinida; family Pectinidae; genus Pecten; species Pecten maximus. Next base: position 18,752,803 of record NC_047028.1, read on the forward strand.
AATGCATGAAAACAATAATTGTTCAGCCAGACTTGAAATCGATCGTCCAGCAGGGTCCAGTACAATTTCAATCACCCAGGAGTCGATTGCATGTACGTTCTATTTTACATGCCCGATAAGCTGTGCATGCAAGATATTGTTTGCATGTTTGATACATTAAGAATTCTGGTGGAATACATAATATTTATTTTCATTTAGCGTTTTCACATCAAAACTATACTAATTCAATTTCAATAGATGATCAGTCATCCGTCTGGAATAGATATCGATTTATTTTTTGTATCCGTTTATTTGAAAATTAGGAACATGTAGAAATATCTCATTTCCGCCATTGCCATTCTGAGCAGAATTTAAATATTTCCATTCCTTTGATTCGCTCCCTTTTTTCATAATGTCAAAACTTCTATTCCAAACTGTTTCATTGATTCATGTCCATTCCTCCAGTCCTTTGTTCTCCCTGTCATTATTTTTAAATTTGACTGGTTACAAATAGACTGGTGAGTGCGCATGCGTATGAAGTAGAGAGAAGATAACCGTAACATTGTTGTAGGCTGCATTTATGGAGGTCGTAGGTCAAGGTCGAAAGTCAAATGTTGACGACTGGATAGAAATATGCTGTGTAACCTTAGCCACCATTAAAACCTGTAACAGTTATCTCCCTTAGCAACTTTAGTTTTAATGGTAATTGATATAAAATACACGTACTTTATGTAACGGATTATTCAGATACGGTCAGTCTTTAAAACTTGGCAATGCATTCGGTCTCATCCAAAACACCTTTTTTCAACTAAATTGTGTTTGAAACCAGACTGTACAATTATTTTTATCTTTTCCAAAAATAGTCTAAATCAAACAGATGGTTGCTCGCTTTGTCAAATCTAATAGTCAATTCACTCTCTCCTTGTCCCCGAAAAAGAGATCTCTTTGTAAGCTGTTTCAGCCTGAATGTCTCCACCATATGAACGTAAGTATGATGATATTCTTGGAATCCGGTTACACGTGTTTTACATTAACGTTAAGCACCTTGATCCATAAGGATTATCTACCTGAACGATACATTCCTGTGAATTGTCAGCTTTAAAAAATCAATTTCGATCGGGAATATACATTATTTTGAAATAATATCTAACCCAGAAACCCAGTTCAGAAGAGCATATCCCAAAATATCTGTAGTGGTGCGGGGCTTTTGTTTTTTCAGCTATGTTATATATTTGTTTTGTTTTAAAAGCAACGAAGTTGATTAGATTAGAATTTAAAATTAAGCGCCCAAGTATCATCTTAGAGCTTGACATGGCTTTCTCCACTCATCGCGACCCGTGTGTGATGGAAGATGGTGGATTTTTTTCCGTTTTCTCTCTTCTTACCTCCATTGACGTCATATCCGAAACAATAATACTTGAAAATGCCACTTTCTGAAAAATGGCTGCTAAACCTTTAAGTCTTAAGATTATTTAAATATATCGCTTGAGAAATATGTAAAAAGAATTACAATGCTTCGCGTTGTGTATGTGTGTTGATAGCGATTCGTTGGTTAACCGTCTTGTCTTGCTCGTGACGCACTATGGCGTTTAACATGCAAACACACTTAGGCCATACACCAGGAAGTTGTTGAATTTTCTTTAGAATTTGTTAGAATGTGGTGGCATATGGTTGGGCTAGGGAAACCGGTAATTAACTTGAACAATTTCGTATTTTAACAAGTTTATGTTCAATGTGAATGTGCCTATTGTTAACAGTCTGTGGTCAGATTAACGAAACGTTTTTCCGAAGTTCATTGTACTATATAAGAAATTCGGACAATATCATATTAATTTAATTCCTGAAATTTAATTATTTTTGTGAATGTATTATCAATATTTTTATTTAATTCTATTTATGTATTCATTTTTTTCTTTTCTATTTTTATTCTATTTTTTGCGATATCTTATTTGTGCAAATTTACTTGAGCTCATGCAAATATTCGGAGCACAGCAGTTGAGATTAACTGTCGAACGCGCAGGGGGTCTTGAATGAGCATCATAAGCTGAGCTGATACCAATAACAGTTCATAGCGCATTAAAGTCTTAAAGATGAGGTACGGCCTTTTCGGCGCATGGTGCCCTAGAGTGTCGACAAATATACAAGTAGAGGCTGCAGAGTGTCTAATAGGTTAAGAAGTCTAAAATGGAACATGATGACTCGAGGAATGATGGATTCTCGGAGCGGTTACAGAACCTTACAGGGGTATGACGTCTAGGATAGGACATGCTCGATATTAAGAGGTGGAGAAAGATCTAGATCGGGACGACAAGAAACTAGAAAGATGCAATGCTACATAAAAGGATATATGGTACGTCGAGGAGAGGTATAGAGCATGTTGTCACCATGGGAACTGACTAGGTCATGTTGTTCCTAAGCGGAATGCGACCGTCAAAGAAACGTGTCTCCGTGGAGGGACCATGGGAATAGGAGGGATGCTGATAATTTGAGGGTACAGGTAAAAGAGGATTGTGATCTACGGGATATTGGAGTTAAAGACCATTCCGTCGATTACTGGTACTTGGACATTTCTATGACTTTCTACAGGATACCGGATGTCCATGAGGTCCAGTAATGGACAGTTTTAAGTCCATACCTATGGGATCCACATGATACAAGAGGACATATCGGAAGAGAAAAGACAGGACTTAAGACGATGTGTATTTCCCAGAAGCCAATAGGTGGCCGAGTGGTTAAGACGTTCAAACACTTTATCACTAGCCCTCCACCTCTGGGTCGCGAGTTCGAAACTAGCCCTCCACCTCTGGGTCGTGAGTTCGAAACCCACGTGAAGAAGTTGCCTGGTACTGACCGTAGACCGGTGTTTTTTGTTGTTTAAATGGCCCTTGCTGTTGATAGGTCGTTAAATAAAATAAACCCACAAATCATTGGACTGTGAGTGAGTAATTAATCTTAGGAGATATCAGGGACATAGGTGGTAGAATAGCGTTACATCATTACGGCGCGTACCGCTGTATCGTCGTCCCCTAAAACATCTGTTTCGTATGACAACGGTATGACACACACTACATGGTACTGAAGACGGAGGAGTAGGTACTTCATAGTCAAAGTTAGGTACTTCATAGTCAAAGTGGTATGTAGTTATAACCGAGTAACATATCACAAGGATCACGTTTGAGAAATGTCAAGGAGTTATTGCCCTTTGCTGTTTAATACTTGTTCTATACTAACATAAAACATAACCACATTTCGATGGCCTAAATAACCCATGTGTTATCACTGCATCTTAATATCCCAGGTGTAAACCGGATCTGTATACTTAACCTGACGAATTCCAGCTTGATCTTGAGCTGAATATAGCACACCCCTTGCACCAATAAAGTTAAACGGCCGATTCAACGTTACCGATGTATAGCATTATGACTGACTCGCGACAGATGCGTACATACCCTTCTGTTATGTATAAAACAGCGGTACCCCATAATAGGGTAATTAGTTTCAGTTGTATACGCCAGTCTCCTGAGTTCGCAAGCTCTTGCATCATATATATACGAATTATATGCATCGTATTTATATTAAAACAACATAAATTTGTGCCGAGCGCTGTTATCAATAGATATATCTAACCTTGAATTATTCGTTATACTTATTGAAGCTGTATAAAATATACAAACAATTGATTATCAGTAATTTTGCAAAGTCTTCATTTCACATATAGGTAGTTTGCATCATTAAGTCACCATATCATTCTGATAAAGCATACATCCTTGAACCTCCATGTCACAGTATGGTAGCATACAACCTCAAACCTCCATGTCACAGTAAGGTAGCATACATCCTTAAGTCTCCGTGTCACAGTAAGGCAGCATACATCCTTAAGTATCTATGTCACAGTAAGGTAGCATACATCCTTAAGTCTCCGTGTCACAGTAAGGCAGCATACATCCTTAAGTATCTATGTCACAGTAAGGTAGCATACAACCTTAACCTCCATGTCACTGTATGGTAGCATACATCCCTAAACCTCCATGTCACAGTATGGTAGCATACAACCTTAAGTCTCCATGTCACAGTAAGGTAGCATGCATCCTTAAGTCTCTTTGTCACAGTAAGGTAGCATGCATCCTTAAGTATCTATGTCACAGTAAGGTAGCATGCACCCTTAAGTATCTATGTCACAGTAAGGTAGCATACATCCTTAAGTATCCATGTCACAGTAAGGTAGCATACATCATTAAGTCTCTACTAAAGTTTGTCAAAATTAGGTAGCATACAGCCTTAAGTCTCTATGTCATAATTAGGTAGCATACATCCTTAAGTCTCTATGTCATAATTAGGTAGCATACATCCTTAAGTCTCTATGTCATAATTAGGTAGCATACAGCCTTAAATCTCTATGTCACAATTAGGTAGCAACGTCATTAAGTCTCAATGTCACAGTAAGGTAGCATGCATCCTTAAGTCTCCATGTCACAATAAGGCAACATACATCCTTAAGTCTCCATGTCACAGTAAGGTAACATGCATCATTAAGTCTCTATGTCACAGTAAGGCAGCATACATCCTTAAGTCTCCATGTCACAATAAGGCCACATACATCCTTAAGTCCCCATGTCACATTAAAGTAACATTCATCCTTAAGTCTCTACTAAAGTTTGTCACAATTAGGTAGCATACATCCTTAAGTCTCTATGTCATAATTAGGTAGCATACATCCTTAAGTGTCTATGTCATAATTAGGTAGCACACGTCATTAAGTCTCTATGTCATAATTAGGTAACATACATCCTTAAGTCTCAACTAAAGTAGGTCACAATTAGGTAGCATACATCCTTAAGGCTCTATGTCATAATTAGGTAGCACACGTCATTAAGTATATGAATCACAGTAAGGTAGCACACAGCTTTAAGTCACCATATTACTCTAAAGTACCATACGGCATTAAGTCTCCGTTAGGTAACATACATCCTTAAATGTGTACATCCTTCATAAACGTTTGATGAATTATATCAAAATGATTACCAACGAAATGAAGACCTTCTAAATAGAGGGCATATCTATACAGTAAATATATTGAAAAAGAATGAGTGGTTTCATGGCTTAAACCAGCAGTTTACACGAGAATGAAGGGTGAATGCCATTCACGTTAATTATGATATGTAACACGCACGAGCACAGCATCTTCTTTATTACGTATATCCCCTCAGACCCCTCGCTCCCTGGATCCCTTGGGACGAAATGCACATCTCCGACACGACATAATGAAATTCCGGAAAAATGTGCACGGACACATTTTGTCAATTAGACATCATGGAACAATAGAGGGCATGTGCTATAGCACAGCAGGTGCGCTAATATGTTCCCTAACATCTGAAAATATTTTTCTTCTTCAAACAAAAGTCTGTCTCTCGTTTTGGAATTTTACATACGTGTAATATTTCTGTAAAGTAGCTCCCGTCTGCCATGGCTCTCATTTACATGGCTTTGCATATCGACTGTTAAAGAGTTAAAGACCTCTAGACGAATACTGAAGGCATGCATGCACTGTCTGCTAGCTGTTTATAATTCATCGGACGAGAAACATCATTGACGATGGCTAAGGTAAGATATTCTTATGGTTTAAAAGAGAACGTATCAAATATTAATTGAATCAATTATGTTTCGCTTCAACCGGATTTTTTTGCAAAAAATCATTATACAGAGAGATCATGGAATAGATCTTTAAATACATACTCTCCTGTTATAAAACTCAAACTCACGTGCATTCCTGTTAAAGTTCATTTATTTATATAGCAATTATGAATTAGCTGCCGTAATATTTTTAAATGTTTGCGTGGACATTATCACAGAGATGTAGTATTTGAACGTCATTCTTTAAATTATGATCCTGTTTACATTATAAACATGTTTACTGAGAATGACATGAATGCAAAGAATGCGTTTCTTGTTATAGAAAAGATTAAGTTTAAAAAAAAGGTAAAACGTGTTTTTGATTTAGTAATTATTCAGAGCGCATCATGAAAGTAATAGACACGCGGTTTTGATTGGCAATAACTACTTAGCGTATCACAGATTGAGGAGAACTCTTCACAGCGGTATGGGAACAATGATACACAACTGCTGCGTAATATTGGTCTATCAGAACCACAGGGGCTTGAGAAATCAGACACAGTAAAAAATATATTATAGATATCATTAGATGTTTAGCTCGATATGGCCAGAGTATATGTTACCGTTTAGATGTACAATATTGGTCTATCAGAATCACAGGGACTTGGGAAATCAGACACAGTATCTTCTTGAGATTTTCCTAGTGTAAGAAAAAATATTATATATATCATTATATGTTAAACCTCGATATGGTCAGAGTATATGTTACCGTTTAGATTTACAATGATGATGATGATGATGATGATGATGATGATATGATGATGATGATGATGATGATGATGAATAATTGAAGTCCGATACGTTGATATAAAGTGTTCAAAATAACAGTTTCTGTTGTTAGAAAATTTCTATAAAATCACCAGGTCCCTATTCTCCTAATGATTCAAGTTGACGTATTGAAAGCAATACTGCAATCGCGAAAAAAAAATTAATTTGATAATGCACTACTTTTACCATACTTGAAATTGTATCAGTGGGTATACAAACGCATGTGTGTACATGTTCGACATAGCATGCATACATGTTCATATGTTTAATCTATAAATTAATAGAGGCATTTAGATGAAATGCATGTTATCTCTAAAGAATATTTTCCGTTTTTAATGAAGTCATCCTTTAATTTTTGTATTTCGTGACATATATACACGGTTTGATGTTACATTCCACACATTTTTCGAATGTTTTAATAACTTCGTAATACACATCTCGACAGAAGTTGCATTTTTGCTTCAAATGAATTAGTCCTATAAATGTTTTCACTTGAGGTAATTAAAACGGTTATATATAGAGGGAAAATGGGGGAAATGGATGAATTTGCATGAATTGTGAAAGTTAAAACATTAATTAGGTGTGAAGTTGTGCGTACGTTTCTGAACACGCGTGCATGCATTTCACGACAGCGTGATTGTATCGCGAAGGCCAGTTTTAGCCTAGGCGCACATGTAGTCACTAATAGATATTTAAATACTTGGCCTACTTTTCGGAGTAACTTTAAATTAAAAAACTTCACTAAGTGAATTCTGTTTAACTCATCACTCTGTTTTACACGGACGTTTCCCAAAAAGAGGCCCTCAGTGGGGGTCGGATATTGGATAGGTACACTAAACAGATTTTGCGGTCAATTTTAATCTATGCTAATATATATACAATTTTGAGGTATTTTTTAAATGAGTCGAATTGAAGAATATCATTTAGTATTTATTATCAAACGATTGTTTTTCTATATATACGTTAATTAAATGTACATTTTTTTGTGTAACTTTTCGACTGGTAACTACTATTTCATCAAATCATGTACATCTGTAATGTGTCAATTCTCCTTTACGCTTTCAATTAATACCTACATGTTTTCGCGCTAACTCCCCCTTCGTGTGCCCCTCGGTCGGACAACATAGTGCCAATACATTCTTCTTCGTTGACATGTAATGTATTCGCCTCTGGGCTTAATTTGAACTTTCTGTTTTCAGCCAATAATTGAAATTTAAGAGGACGTCGTTTTGCGAAGTGAATTGAATTTCTCTCGACACGTTTGTTCTATATAAAGTACATGTAGATATCTATCATAAAGTGAAAATTCTCATAATTTTAGAAATCACTTGAAGCTAAAACTTAATAAATATCATTGTAAGAAATTGGAATATTTGATATCATATAATCTATAATGAATGTACAATGCATTGTCAATTTAAGCATTAATGTTACAAGGGACTTTTAATGGATGGGTTAATAACAGGCAGTTATCGTTACCCAATATTTATCTGCATATACATTTTGTAAATATATAATCATTTAGCCGAATATTTCCCATATCTATTAGATTCATAGTAGATTTGTCTTTATTTCATACTTCTCAAATGTTTGTGTTGTATTGCTGGGAATAGTTTGGCTGTGGTGTTGTTGAATAGTCCAACAAGTTTTACAGTGCAACTTCCAGATTTACGTAAGCAAGGTATGTGTTCTGAAGAACGCCCTAAATGAAATTTTAAAATCTTACAACTTTTGAAGGCAATGTGTGATGGCTTTGTTTACCGAAACAGTGTGCACTTGAAAAACCAAAAACGAAAAAAAACAACAAACAAACAAATAAACAAACAAACAAACAAACAAACAAACAAACAAAACAAAACAATTAGACAAAATTGTGTTTTCCCCTTAAACACACATTCTGTATACAAATGCAATTAACGTTCATAATTTTTGAAGATTGTTGACAACGTCATAGATTACTTGCGTCAGCAATTTGTGGGTGTTTTGAAGAACACAAACATCTAAAGCAATTACAAATCGTTGTAAACACTTAAAATACCTTCATCTCGAGAGAAACATTTTTCTTATGTATTTATATACTAGGTATAGACATATGCACGTGCTCTACCCATTTAGCACGTGCATGCCTATAATCTTTGGATATAATCTCCATGTTTCACACTTTAAAGAACGAAAATTCATTATTTCATATCATCGGCCGTCGACTACAGTGTCGTCTTTATAGAAGACAAAATATCAATGACGTAGCTAGGCGAAAATCATACGGATGCTTCATAGACTGCCTCTCTGATGAAGGGTGTTTATAAAATGTGAGGAACAGGATATCAAACTTGTGTCTTCGTCATCACTTGATTGAATCCGTATGTTTGAATATAATTATAATCGATCTATTAGGTGTTGATTTTCTTTTCTTTTCTTTTAATGAATCCCACTACTTCCGGTCCATGCCCAGTAATAACTTCCGGCTAACTGCAAATTATATATATATCAAATAAAAGGAAGTGCCTGTATACTGTATGGAAGACTTTTAACATACTTCCTGTTTTTCTGACCGAAGTTACGTAAACACGTTCTGAAATGATCAGACATCGCATCTCCTCTGCCACGCGATCTGTATCGGTATATATACCACGCTGACACCAGATGAAGGCTATTTATCCGGGGATACGGAGAACATCTCTTCAAAAATATCAGCCAAATATTCTTAGAGGGAGGTGGAAACTCCACACCTGTTCCAAAGAGGCTTATATTAAACTTCATATTGCCTTACCACCGAATGCCAAAACAGCTAGTTTTACGAGATCCGCTGCAATGAAACTCAGTATCGGAGAGAGTAACGTCACGGGTTTTACAATGATAAATAGATAAATCTACACGGATTATTTTACTGAAAGGTTTTACTCGTCATTTACAATTTTATCCCCGCGTTTATTTCTCTTAGATAAGAAGAAAACAGGAACCAATATTCAATAGAAATGATACCATGCTGAAGCTTTTGACTTTTAATTCGGGTTTTTATCTTTCTGAAGCTTATGATATCCCGATATGTTGTGTAACACACGTGTACTTAAGTGCGAACATTTGTTAGGCTACACAAGTTACAGCACTCCAGACAATATTGGTGTATCTTAAGGTAGAGATTGGATAACATTTCTATTGTTTCTATTATCTTCAAGAGTTTATAGAACCATGTTTTATTGATCAATGATCAACTCATTATTTTCATCGTACATAAAATAATAATGACTTAAGTCACATTATAACTGAAATTTGTGTTAGAGTTAAGGTTATATGCTACCTTACACATTATACTTGTGATTTGTGTTAGAGTTAAGGTCATATGCTACCTTACACATTATACCTGTGATTTGTGTTAGAGTTAAGTTTATATGCTACCTTACACATTATACCTGTGATTTGTGTTAGAGTTAAGTTTATATGCTACCTTACACATTATACCTGTGATTTGTGTTGGAGTTAAGGGTATATGCTACCTAACACATTATACCTGTGATTTTTGTTAGAGATAAGGCTATATGCTACCTTACACATTATACCTGTGATTTGTGTTCGAGTTAAGGTTATATGCTACCTTACACATTTTACCTGTGATTTGTGTTAGAGTTAATGTTATATGTTACCTTACACATTATACCTGTGATTTGTGTAAGAGTTAATGTTATATGTTACCTTACACATTATACCTGTGATTTGTGTCAGAGTAAAGGTTATAGGCTACCTTACACATTATACCTGTGATTTGTGTTGGAGTTAAGGGTATATGCTACCTAACACATTATAGCTATATTTTGTGTTAGAGTTAAGGTTATATGCTACCTTACACATAATACCTGTGATTTGTGTTAGAGTTAAGTTTATATGCTACCTTACACATTATACCTGTGATTTGTGTTAGAGTTAAGGTTATATGCTACCTTACACATTATACCTGTGATTTGTGTTAGAGTTAAGGTCATATGCTACCTTACACATAATACCTATGGTTTGTGTTAGAGTTAAGGTTATATGCTACCTTACACATTACACCTGTGCTTTGCGTTACACTTAAGGTTATGAGATACCATACACAATATACAATGTACTGGTAATTTGAGTCAGATTTGTGTCATATGCTACATTATAAACTCGGTTCGTGTTGAAGTGAAGTTTTTATATATTCTACATTATATATTATATGCTTGAATTGTGTCAGTATCAAAATGAACTGTTTGTGCTTCTTTACACATTGATGCGATTTACATTAGAGTTAAGGTTTAATGCTACATTTGCTTTGTGCTAGACTTGTCTCCCTTAACAGACTTTCATGTCATATTGTTATTTAGACTTACTATATTTCATAACTACAAATATTTCAACACTTGTCTCAAATCAGCTTAGTCACATAATTAAAAAAAATCCACTGACACGTTTGAAAAAAAAACTTTGGTAAAACGATAACTACGCAACATGGCATATACATTTAGACCCTGTTGATAATTACCGCGCGGCTGTTAATAAAGGACATAATTAGCTGATGGATGTGGTAATATATCAAAATAATGGTAACCAGTTAGAACAGAACAAAAAAAAAGTAAAATATCGACTGTTTGGCGTTGACACATGACAAGAAATGAGAAAAACATCATTACATGAAAATGTCAATAGAAATGAGTTATTGGATACGTATCGATCAGCACGTGACATTGATCAGCACGTGACATATACTGACGTGAATCATTAGTATAAGCATGTTAACATAAATTAAACATGAAACGTATTGTGTCGCCAATCAGACCTAACTCAACAGGATATGTTATCATATATCGGCCAAATCTCGACGTATCAATCACACCATTGGGCCAATGTATAGGCTAAGCCTGTTATCTCATCATTTTGTGTAATTGCTTTTTCAATAAAAAATGTTGAAATGAACAGAATAAGATGTAAAAGCGATTGTTGAAATATCCCGAGTTCATGATAACGAGGCTCGTAAATAGTAACTGAAAGCGTTAAATGGAAATTGACAACGAAAATTACATAGTTATGTATATCTAATATCACTGATAATTGATCAATTTTAATATACTTTTATTGCGTTGTTTCAATAATGGTTCTTTGTGCTGTTTATTTATTTAAACTAGGTCCCCTTTTGAAGAATAAAACACTTCGGGTCGCCTACTTATGTTACATACGTATCGATACTGTGTGTAATTTAGCTGAGTATCTCATTTCATATCCGGCTACATCAAACCGGTCTATGTATATATCATGTTATTTTGTTATGGTAAGGATTTTAATCGATTGCCAGTATAGTTTTGTTTGAAGAGCATATTTAATATAGACCTGTGGTCGACATGAAAGGACAGACGTCACCAACACTTTCAAACGCAATACAGATCACGATGACACAAAAGCTGTTCCGTGAAACAAACACGCCCCTCCAAATAAACAAAAGCTCGAGTCGCCATTGTATTGTTTGTATTCCTCTGGTTATCAATGAAACAATCATAACCAAATGTTCAGTTAATTCAGTCGTGTAACGAGAGTACTGTAGTCAATATAGGTCACACTATTGCGATAGATTGGGATATCCTGTTGTCATAAACAATCGCAGGACAAACGAACAAACATCGTTGGTGTCAGCGATTTATATCATGTGTACTGGAACCGTTTTTGACTTGAATATTATATTTCAATAAATAAATAATAATGTTGTATAACCGGAAGTGGGGATATTACCATAAAAGAGTCCTATCCATGGGGAAAATCATTTCGTTGATTTATGCGTTTTTTTTTCTGTTTTATTATTATTTTATTTATTTATTTATTCTTTTTTGTTTCGTGTATACGTTATATACCAGACAATAATATGATTAATTTCATAGTAATTTCAATATATCCAAATTCAAATATATGTTTGAAAGAATAAATGGAAATCCAAAACGAACGAAAATGATAAAAGAAGGTCTTTCTACACAACTAAAAGAGCTCGAAAATAGTGAATATAAATATCTCAAATACTTAAGATCCCAGAGTCAGTGGGAAACTAATTTCTTCCTTCTGTGGAACCAGGCGTATGCGAGGCGAGATTAGATACACGGAAAGAAAAATATTATTTCTGTAAAATTGTACCCAGAAGACCTCGATGTACTCAAAAGTTTTGCGTACTTAAATTTCGCGTTGTAAGAGTTCAGTGATGATGAATTAGCTTGATTTAATAATAATTAAAATACTTTAACAATGAACTATTGCTGACTTTGTGAACTCTGAACGGTTTAAGTTTTATCAACATTCTGATCTATCAGAGTTACTTCCCCTCGTTTCAATTTGCCAGTACATTTGGTGATAGCTGGACAGCCGATGGGGACCGAATTTTCAATTGGTAACTCCTTTTTATAAAGAGCTCATTTCTGCGAGGCTCCTAGATGACCAAACCAAATTTGATCAAGATGGTTTGGTTTGTTTTTGTTTAACGTCCTATTAACAGCCAGGGTCATTTAAGGACATGCCAGGTTTTGGAGGTGGAGGAAAGCCGGAGTACCCGGAGAAAAACCACCGGCCTACGGTCAGTACCTGGCAACTGCCCCACGTAGGTTTCGAACTCGCAACCCAGTGGTGGAGGGCTAGTGTTAAAGTGTCGGGACACCTTAACCACTCGGCCACCGCGGCCCCTTGATCAAGACCCACCCAGCCTAAGTACTATTGTCAATACAATACATCACTTTCAAAACCTGTCTACATTCAGTTTGGACCTGCTGAGGCTCTTCGGCTGTTATAGTGTGTTTCATTTAAACACCGAAATGAGCTCATTTCTATGAGGTTCCTAGATGACTTGATTCCAGACCAAATTTGCTCTCCTGAATCTCTCTGATACCTTATAAGGAGTATCAGGATACCTTGCGAGGCTCTGAGTTTGTCCCTGCCCATATAAAAGATGTAAAGAAAGTGTGTTCTCCGATGCAACTTTACAGTCCATCTAACATAACGAAGGAGTGACATCGCCAGTGTTTATCTAACGATTGACGATAAATTGTTGACATTTATTACTAAACTTCAATACATTGTATTGTGTTGTTGTATCTGATTGGGGCACAGTAGTGATCACCTACCCGGATGTTGATACTGTAGTTAACCTTGAACAAGATTTCCATGTAAATACCCCCTGATAAAAAACTTGAAAATATTCATATTACTGAACAAGATGTTGAAGATGCAATCAATATGTTAGATATTTCCAAAGCTTCTGGTCCAGATAAAATGAGTCCAAGAAATATTAAGGCAGCAAAGACATAGTCTATTATTTCAATTCTGGCCAAATTATTTAACAAGTCCATCGATTGTAGTATATATCCCTCTTTATGGAAGATAGCGAATGTTACACCAGTTTTTAAGAAAGGCGATAAAACTACTGTTTCAAATTATAGACCTATATTTTTGATAAGTATTGTTGGCAAACTAATGGAAAGGTGTATTTTCAAACACGTTTACAATTCTTTTTTAGAGATACGAATGTTTTTGCAAATTGTCAATCAGACTTCACACCTGGGGATTCTGCAACAAATCAATTGCTAGACATTACAAATGATATTGGGAGGGCTTTAGACGCGGGTAAAGAAATTATTGCTGTATTTTGTGATATAAGTAAAGCCTATCGTGTTTGGCACAAGGGTCTTATACATAAATTGAATCGGGCATATCTGGGAAATTACTAGCTTGGTGCGAAAATTATTATTTGGCAGAAGTCAAAGGGTTGTAATAAATGGTCTTTCTTCGGAAACTCAAAATATCAAAGCAGGTGTACCACAAGGTTCAATCATAGGGCCTCTTTTCTTCCTCGTATACATAAATGATATTGTGAATGACATAAATTGTAAAATAAAATTATTTGCTGATGATAACGCCTTGTATATATATAATAGTTGAAAATCGCACTCTCACTATCAATACTATCAATAATGATCTTTCGAAAATACATATATGGGCAAATAGTCAAATTCAATCCCGATAAGACAGAATCGTTATTAATTAGCAGGAAAACTATACCAGGAATCTATGATCCTATTACTATGAATAATATAAATGTAACTAGTGTAAAATATCATAAACACTTAGGAGTATTAATATCTGATGATAGTACATGTCAAGACAAGACTAGCAGTATTAAGAAATTTTAAAAACATCATGGATAGGAATTCTCTCCAAACAATATATTTTGCTTTTATTAGACCTATTTTGGAATATTCTGATATTGTCTGGAATAACTTACCAAATCACTTATATCAAAATTTAGAAAATATTCAAATAGAAGAATCAAGAATAGTTACAGGTGCTACAAAATTGTCTAGTGTAAATTGATTGTATAAAGATGTGGGCTGGGAAAAATTATCTAAAAGACGGGCAAATCATAAAATTGTACAGTTTCATAAAATGTATCACAAGAAAACTCCATTTTATCTGTCAGATCTTATTCCATGTAAAGTATCAGATAGTCATAGGCATAATACACGAAATTCAAATAATTTACTCTCAATTAATTGCAGAACTCAGTTTTACAAAACCTCATTCTTAAATTCCTCAATACAGTTATGGAATGCGTTACCAGTTGACATTCGAGAAAATCCGTCTGTCAGTATGATTAAAGGCTTTTTACAAAAGGGCAAACTAACAATCCCCAATTATTTTAACATTGGAAATAGAAATCTTCAAATCTTACAAACAAGATTAAGGCTCAATATAGTAATCTTAAACAACATTTATACGTAAGAAATTTAGAGGAAAGTCCATTATGTTCATGTGGATTAGTAGAAAGTAGAACATTATCAGACAAAATACCTTATTTCAGTAAGATTAATACTTACTGAAAAAACTTTGCTATGGGGAAATGATACTCATTCAATAGAGAAAAATGATAAAATATTCTTGACAGTACAAAATCATATTAAGCTAAGTAAACGATTTAGCTAATATTTTTGAACCCATTATGTCATCTATCGAATGTATAATGACATACATTTATACGTAGCTCTATAAGGTCATTTTATTTAGAGGCGTCACTGTTGTTTATTTCTACTAATAATTCTATTCGCCACGTATATATGTCTATTGGTTTTAATTGTAACCAATAGATATTATTATTTCTTTTCATATTAATGTAAGGTGTTCCAGTTCCGAAGATTTATATTTGCCTTTGTATGTACATGGGAAAGGAATTGCTATAAGCTCTAAGCTTGTTTTTCCCATCCCATAAACATATTTGTATATATATTGACTATTTTCATTAATGAGTAAATATTTTTTTAAACTAAGATTTTCACGTTGATACAACATTCAAAATGGCCGCTATGACATCTGATCAGGTGAGGCAGATTTGTCCATAAATTCTATACTCGTATGCAGAATCCATTGAACTATCTCGCAAGATCTTACACCACTGTTCCTCGCACAAAAATACACAAATCATCGCCGTTTGGTTGGTGGGAGCAAAACATATTAACAAATAGGTGTTCACAACCACTTGTCGAGATAATCATTTGAGCCAATATGCCTTATCGCGTTTCATTTCCTGCAATGGGCTTCGCAAAAGAAGTGCATTGAAAGATGTATATTTGTTACACTGATTGGATTTGTCGCCATAATATGGTACTAGAACTTGAAATATATATATTGTTCGGAACTGTTCAGTTAAACAATATTATTCACCATCTTAAGCGTTTTTAACACCTAATAACATTTGGCGAGAGCAAATCTACTCAACGAAAAACACGATGTGAAGATATAGGTAATTTTGAAGCTTGAAGAAGTTCTTATGTAAATAATGAATTTTTGGCTGATAAATCATGGAATGCGCCATAAAGATAAGATCTGATGTGAACAAGATGGGGTAACCCTAGGACACAGCCTCTGATTCAGATAAACGTTTGTTTGGACTGTAAAAACGGACTATGATCCGTGTAGTTTTGAAGCACTGATTACAGTAGAGTTATTTAGAGCGTGCCGCATGTTTCTGTAGAATTTTCTCTTTATAGTGCCGGGCCGTTCCGATAAAGGTTGTCGTGAAAACTGAGAACGATATGTCTGTTAAGATATGTCCGCTAAAGTAGGAATAATGATAACATGTTTGGGTATTTTTTTCGTGAATAGAAATTGCATCAAACTTTGATAACATTATTGGCCATCAACCAGTACCGAACTCAGTAAGAAGTTTGGAATGTGCTACACATATGTCGTCATAAGTATGTTTGAGTATGGAAACTCCATGGCGTTTTGCAAACTTTTAAATTAAGCTACATTGTACATGTACATGAAAAACGCATTCAACATATCTGCACCAAATAAAAAGAAATCGTGCTTAGTAGATTTTACCCAGCATCTGAATTTCAATTCGAATGCATTCGAGGTCGATTCTATAAAAACTTCAAGACGGACAAGTGTTAAAAGGATAGGGCAGACTTATAAGATCAGTAACCCCAGTGAACCCAGAGGAAACGATTGTGGAAGTCGTTTCACATTTTACAAAATACAAAAGAAAAAAATGGCGATGACGCATTAGACAATCAATTTCAGCCCACTGACGACAATGGTACAGGGTACGTTCTGAGTGTTTCTGGTATAAAGCTTGGTCTGGATCGCGCGGACAAGTGAACATCATCATTTCCTTCACACCAAACATCAATACAAGAGCGGTGAGTGAGAGGCCAAGTCCGGTGTCACCATTGTCCACATTCATATCAGAGATATTGTCCATTAAAAGAAGCCCTTCTACTGTATCACCAAACAATGTTCTTATGTTCAATATTACGGTCAACTAGAGACCACATCGAATTTCACTAAACCAAATTACGCTATCATGTTCATCCATTAGACCTCATTTGTGATCATTTCCGTCCATGTTGTGGTCAAAACTGGCGATCAGATTCGCCCACATCTCACCATTTACTTAATTTGATCATCTTTTGGTCAATTCTGAGCAGTCTTTATATCCGTAATGGCCAATCACGTCCGTCATATAACGCCCTCTACCGTCGGGATAATGTAGCCACAGAGAGCACCCCCTACCGTCGGGATTTTAGTCGCAAAAGTGGGGAAAATATAATCAAAATTATTATCATCCACATTATATGTTGAAACCTTTCCTCGTTGAATAGATAAACTTAGAAGTGTTATGTAGATATATTTTATGATTGAATATTGATTTTGTAGACTCCATTCAATAACGAAGTAAGTTGATCTTGAGACAATTTTGAATTGACATCCTGAGGGTTTATATTGAACGCGTCTAAATATACTGTACACGATCACATGATGAAATAAAACCCGATAATACAGTTAAATTTCTCTGTTGATGCCTAGAGCTTATATCTACTTTAATCTAACAACAGGTGCCTGGTACTAGATTCTCGAATTTGTCAAGTGAATGTTTCTCAACCCTACAATGTTTTTACATGTCACAGTTGGTTCGATACTCAATACTTGAAAATATCAAGATTTCAGTGATTTTAACAGAAACAAACCTCATATTAAATTGGATTTCGAGACATGCATGTTGATGATTATTTGTTACGGTTCAACGCCCCCAGAACAGCGAAGATCATGCGGAGACGAGCAGGGTGATGCGGGAGATATTAGGTCGCCATCATTTTGAAATCATTTGGAAATAGTCTATAATAACATCACCAAAACCCATAAAATCTAAAATATGAAAATCTGGAAATATTCTAGGCACAATAGGACATTTGGCTGTAAGAAAGCTACCCAGAATTGACCTATATTACCCAGAATCGACCTATATTACTGGGATTTGAATAAGGGACGTTTACCTTTCAGGAACACCTGGTCGTAAATTCCTTGTACTATTTCATTGTTTCTAAATATTTAAGGAATGAAATTAATTTTTTCACCATTTATGAACAATATTGGCTTCTGGACATTCCGTGAATCACGTTAGTTTATAGTTTATCCACCTTTTGATCGGTTTTTAGTTTGAATTAGGAATAATTCGGGTTCACGTCGGTATTCTCGTGGACCGCGAGAGAAAGCAATGCTTCCTAATATGCTCACTTTTGTTTCTTTTTGACATGCCAGTATTTTGGATATTTTCTTTTTTTAAATACACCACCAGGTATTACGCGACACCTCGATACCATCAATATATACACAGCTGAATTAAAATATGAAGTTCGGAATGCTTAACCAGAAAAAAAAAAACATAAAGCAGCCGGAAATTTAATTTTTTATAACCGGAAGTTACATTTTAGACAATATTCAATTACCGCAAGCAGCAAAGGTGCTACACAGAATTCGTGACTTTTTTCATCGTTTCTGATATATGACGTTTTTCAGACTTTTTAATTATGCTTCATAAAAACGTATTTAAGATGTTTTGCGCCGAAGAAAAAGAAATCGTTCTCAGGAGAATATTTCCCAACACAAGGTTTGACGTGGTGTCCCTATACCCCGAATGTGTAGTAAACTATATCTACCTCCACAGAATTTTACAATATATGGCGGCTGTCAACTTTGACATATTGACTATTTCCACAGTATCATCGATCTAAGAGGTTGTAGCCTTGAGAGAAAACGTACAAGGGTAAATGAGTGATTGTTCCATGTCTTATATATCTCCGTATCTAAAACACACTGACAATGGTGGCTGACAGTTCTAGATAGATGTATAGATCGTGTCAATGTCTGAGTACAAACACTTACCGTTATATAAATCATGGAATCTAAAATAGAAATATCTGAAGGCTCCTGTCGGCGCCTGAATTTTTTAATCGTGTTTTGACAAAATTAATTTATTTTAGAATTACAATGTTTCATCCGGAATCGAAATACGTAAGGTGTCTAAATGTGTATGGAAGCTATAGTCGTGATCGAGGTCTGACAAGAGACCACATACTTTTTACGTCCGATAGGGGGACCATAGACCAGGGTTTGGTGTTACTCTATGACAAGTGTGCCTTTCTTTCACCAAGCCGACCGGAGGGTCGGGGTCGGTTTCTCCTTTGTCTTCAGTTCAGAAGACACTAGAGATCCGCTGAATCCCAAAACAAACTGGTCGTAGTAAGCGGCGAAAAGTTGACAACCTGAAAAATCGCGGATTTCATTTCGTGTCTTCTATTTTGGGGACATTGAAGGGACAAAAACAGATTTTCTGTCTCTATTACAGCACTTGGAATATAAAATCCTTCTGTGGTTCGTTTCTTACACTACGTGTCTCCTTGACACCTGTCCTCACATGACCCTGGCTGTTGATGTGACCTTGAAAACCGACCTCATATGACCCTGGCTGTTACGGGGACAACAATAAACAACAAACAAAAAAGCCTTGGTCAACTTGGTGAATCGCGTATGCGCTACGTCACTCGTCTACAAAATGTCTTTTGAACGTGTCTTAACAATGGACCTTGATGCTAGTTTCGTATGAGCTTTCGTAACTCACATTACGACTGAAGCCAATCTAATTAAAATTAGACTTGTAATAACCGCTCCTCTGCGATACACTGCAAATATCTTAGAGTATCGTAGAGGAATGGAAATTACAAGTCGTATTTTAATTAGATTGGACGGAAGCATGTTTTCTTTAATAAATGCTGTATGATTTTGATTTGTACGGCACGATGATCTACTGCTACAGACGAATCCCCCGCTTATATATACATAACAACAGCTGAGAAGGTTTTATAAAAAGAAAATAAACCCTGGTCCCTCTAGAAGATTCTACCAATGAAAATATGTCTTGTTGATAAAAATGTCGAGTGCGCCATCTCAATATGAAAGCAAGCGTGACCTTGCGGTCCTAATACTAGTTTCCATTTTCCCTGGTGGAGAGTCGGGTTTCCTTGAAAGGGTTCAGCTCGGAGACACACCGATTGGATTTTAAGGAAAAGGGTCCATTGGCGTGATCTAATAAATCAAGCAAGCGTGATCTGACACATCCATTGTACAAAATGGCAGATTTGTCATTTGTTAGTACTGGGTTTATTTGTTGGCAGACTAGCTCAGAATTACACCGATGTTTATATTTATGCCAGTCGTCCAGATTAGTTGTCAGTCAAAATGCAAATTGGTCAAGTTTAGAATTGATGACCATGCTTGCATGCTGTGTATCTGAAATGATGCTCGGTCGAAGGCGAAGATGACAATTCTGTTAAAGATGGGGTCACGTCCGAGAGAGTCTCTCCGGGTTATAGTTTTTCTCCCGCCGATATTAACAATATGTTCTATACAGATCTATGACAGTTCACATAAGTAACTGGTTGGCTTCATTATCTGTATCATACCAATATCAAACAACACATGGCAAGAATTCGATTGAAAGACCTAGACAAGAGGTCAAATCCGACTGCAATATGCAATTTATCATAAATTTGATGTATGTTTTTATGCAATTTAATAAATGACATTAATAACGACTATTCCTAAGTATACGTCTTTCTTTACCGCGACACCAGCTCACTACATCTTACGAAATGACTCATTCGATATAGAAATGACATCAGTATATTCGAAAGTACAAAAACATCACCGATAACAACAGCATGATATTTTAAACCTCCTAAAAATAAACAGTTCACGGCATTATATCGATCCACGATCTCACATGAACCTCCTGTTATCAGGTCTCCGGAAGTTGACAATATCCTTCCGCGACCAATGCTATCAAGACTTGGGTGATGAAAAAGTTAGTATTCTTCCACGATCTAACACGTGTGTTTCATTGCTGTCCTATCCTTTTGTGACATAACATAAATCCCTATGAACCTCCGATTATCATAATTATTATTTTTAAGGATTCAGCTGCACAGCAGTGAGCGTCCAATTGAAATATTTCTTCCAACGGCTCCCGAAACAAAAGCAGGATTTTTTGTTGTTGTTGCGATTTTTGTTTTCGGTTCTTCATGCAAAAACATAAGCATATCTGGGATACTTCAATTCGCGTAATTATGAATTAGCGACTCAATTTCCCTTCGTAAAATACCGACCCCGAAAATAAATACATTTGCATATCAAAAACATTTTATACAATTATCAGACACGTGTATATGACGGATCCTGGGTAATGTGACGTCATACCATGGTGGATCTGTTAATGACACAAACTATTGTGGTTGTAGGCATTGTGGGTAGATCAATCGCCTATTTAACGTAATAACGCGTTCTTGTTATCATCATCATGATTGTATATATTAACAATCACAGAAACAAGCGGAAAGTAAAGTGGATGGGATTTTTTAAAATCTTTATCCGTAAATTTTATGCGAATCTAATTGCCTACTAAAATGACTTCGCTGCTAAATCAATGCATCTGTTTTAATGGATGGAGATTCCAGAGAGATTCGAACGGTATACATTAGTGTAACAGTTGGAAAACAGATGAGTAGATACGGATAACATGTGTTCTGGAAAGGATTCAAATTCAAAATAAATATTCTCAGATAACTAACTTGATGAATTTCGGATAAAACATCGATCAAATGAAAGTCCATATCATGATAAAGTGTATATTTGTTTTGGAATCGCTTCACTTTGCGTAGCAGATCATTTTGACTGGCTAGAGAGCACTAATTGTAACGAAAAATTATGTGTTTAATTAACTGTAATGTTTTGCCCATACTGAATGTAAAACTGAAAATTGACTTATTTAATCTTGGACTTTGTGAATGTCTATGTCATCAATTGTGTAAAATGTTTTGTTGATAGGAGATGGCTTCATAAGTTGTCATAATTTGTGCCAAATCCTTTGTGCCTTTTTTGGACAATAAATATGTTTAAAGCCAATGTAAAACGGAAGCGAAAAAGTCGGAAGGTTGATTTCTAATATCTCAACATATTAAAATGTCCACTGCAAAATTAAGGAATTGCATTCATATGGATATTCTTTATCGTAACAATGTCTAATTTGCGACGTTATTATATGATCTAGTTTATATGACGTCCAAAAATTTATGTAGTCATTCTTAATGTGACGTCACAGGGAGAAGGTTTCTTACATTAATCATAACACGATACTTTTATGTAATTCGTGTACATGTATATATACCACAACAGAACAAGGGAAATATATGACAAATCCATTCCCAGACAATATGATATATCACCCGTCATAACTTAGTCTTATATTCTTGAAAACACATTACCGTTCTAGAAGCATGCTCCCTCGGGAACGAAAATTGAAATGACTGCGGTACAAACAAGAGATTTGGCCTTGAATTTTTCTTGACAGAACGAACTTTTGCGTAATGAATGTGATTGTGTACATGATCAACAATAGAATTTGGCTCTCACCGCTGGTGAGGTACGAAGCCATGTTATTCCCAGACATCGCGTTTTGCTTCCTATCCAAGGTCTTAGCCAGACAGTTCTCATTTGCTCTCTCGTATATTTCCGGATCAGAAAGATGGATTCCTCGCCGTGTATTAGAAGCATGCGGGATTGACATATGTCCGACCGTCATGCTATCTAATATATCGCGAGATCACACTCTTGGTTCCGGTGACGGTGTCAGACTTCTCGTAGTCGAGATAAATTGTTTTCCACTTCCGGGGTACAGACAATCGTATCCTTGACGTAAAGTACATGTATTACTGAGTCACGGAATCAAATATGATATGTAAACATAGTGTTCTGGGAATTTTTTGTTTACGAATTAATAATATCTAAATTTATCTTATCGAATATAAAACATTGTACACAGATCAATGTATTTATGTCCTTTTATGTCATTATCTAAGATATACAATTTAATTGCCAATGATATGATGTAAAGGCTGTACCATAATTATATGAAACTTCTTTAATGATTTATTTGAAATTTTAATGAAAGGTAAGAAGAATGCGGGAAAGAGAGAGGGCACGAAGACATTGGAGGAACAGTGACGAAAATATGAAAGTAGACAATTTCATGTAAACTGACCAAAACTTTATTTCTGAACTTAAACGAATATTTCGGTGTTTCCCTTCACAGAGTACTTTGTCTGCCCAAACACGAACTTATCAACATTTCGGGGTTTATATATACAGAAAAACATTCTCTGTAAAAGTGAAGATACAATTCGAAATTATGTTTTTTAAATCGCATTGATACATACATTGTATAAACTTTCGACGGAAAAATGGATTTTGCAAAATATCTTTCCTACATTTGATTACCGAACTAGGGAAGCTTTGATGTAAATATCCTGAAATTGGACCCCTCTTTCAATCTTTTGTATTTGCCGTCAAAAAGAACCGACGTTATTATCAAATAAGAATGATTAATTATGAATTAGCGACTCAATTTCCCTTCGTAAAATACCGACCCCGAAAATAAATACATTTGCATATCACAAACATTTTATACAATTATCAGACACGTGTATATGACGGATCCTGGGTAATGTGACGTCATACCATGGAGGATCTGTTAATGACACAAACTATTGTGGTTGTAGGCATTGTGGGTAGATCAATCGCCTATTTAACGTAATAACGCGTTCTTGTTATCATCATCATGATTGTATATATTAACAATCACAGAAACAAGCGGAAAGTAAAAAATATTTGATGTAAATATCCTGAAATTGGACCCCTCTTTCAATCTTTTGTATTTGCCGTCAAAAAGAACCGACGTTATTATCAAATAAGAATGATTAATTTTTCTTTGTTTTCATGGTAAATACTCAAATGTGATTGATCGAAAAATTCTTTTCATTCTTCTATGAAAGAAATCCCGAGAATGGCGCGAAAAATGTGACGTCACAATACGACAATTGACGTTGCGTATTGATTTGAGAAAAAGAATCCCATTTAAAACCAGTAAAATTGTACATAAAACATACTTTAAATTAGAAAATCATTTTCAAACATTAATTATAAGCGTTGATGTCAATTTGTTTTAGTTTCATCGGGGTATGAAACAAATTTTGTTTGCAAACTGTAGGAATCCGCGTATTCTTACAGAAGTTTGCAAACAAAATATGCTTAAATAAATAAAACTACGTCATGCTTTTGATACGGTGCTTATTCTCGCCTATTTCAGGAAAATTTATCACGGCACAAAACAGGGCGAAAGAGCAAACAATTTTCTACAAGCGTATGGAATTTCGAGATATTCAATTGAAAAGTCTTAAACAATCATTGAGAATTGTTTGTCAAAATGAGTAAAATAAATCGTTTTGTTCTGATTATAAATAAATATCTATCCGAGATACTAAAGTAATTGATATTACGATCGATAAGTACTGACCAGGGGGGATAACGTTTGTCTGGTTTCATTGGAACAATCATATGTTATTGGCAGATGACTGACCATGCAGGAGATTGGCGTCCTATTTTAATCCTGAAGACGGTCGCTATGTATCCGGTACATTTGTGCACCTTACAGATCAATCGAACGATCGCACTTCCATGTCTTCTTCTTCAGAACTGCACGTCTAGATTTGTGACAAACGTTGAACGGCTTCTTGTCAAGGACAGGCACTGATTAAAATGCTCGAATATCAGAAATCCTTTCTCTACATCAATGACTAATTTATTGTGCCGCCTCTGAAAAGAGGCGGACACTTACGAATCACTGAACTGGATTTTTCTCGCTATCTTTTGATTGCCACAATTTTTTTTATAAATGATGGATTACGGTTCGAGTTCGATCTTAGTGTCAAATTTCATTTACTACTGTTATACCACACAAACTACGTATCGTGCACTGATGATACCATACACATATGACCTGAGACGTTACGTGCACATCAACCTGGAGCAGAAAGAATTATGCTTTTTATATGATGACGAAATTTCCAAAATGACACCCATTCAATACAGTGAAAGCAGGCGACTCTTATCTACTTCTGTAGAATTTTGATTGATATATTCATTTACTTACTTTTATCATACACAAAGGTCATTTTGTAAAGATTGCCCTTTGTACATGAAAAGGACATCTTTTAATGTGACATGTTTTGCTCTGTATTGACTTATGACTGTGTGTACCATAAATACAAATGCATATCGGTGATCTAAAAGAAATATCTCCTTAGATTCTTTGATTTGGTTTATTTTGTTAACGTCCTATTAACATCTAAGGTCATTTAAGGACGTCTCCTTAGATTGTAATTGCTGGTAAGATGGTTAGTTGTACAACTGAAACGGTGTCTGTTGAAGTAGGCTTGTGCAGTAGGTTCGAGAAAAAAAACCACCTACCGGCAGAATATCACTGCATTAGTCGTGAGAGGCGTCTAATGTGGGACTCATCCTTCCTCTTGGAAACTAGGAAAACAAATAAAAACTTTCGCTTTTATTCTAACGGGCCTTTATATCTTCCTTTCTCACTTCGCCTCCCTTTCTATGTGACATATGCTTCTCTTCGTCGTACACGTTGTCGTAAATGGCTGAATGGCATGCTACCTTTTTGGTTATGGAAGCTGATTTTAAGCTGTTGCCAGCACGTACAGCAAAAACAAGCCGTAAACAATCAATATAAATACGATCTGAGATTGCTCTCGCTGTAGTCTGTCCCGCTGAATTAACAAGAATTTGATTTGACACAAATCAAACAAACTTTTATAAAATCATTTATTCTTCTCTATCGTAAAAAAATCTTTTTATTCGAGATCTTATATGATAAAGTTCTTATTATGATGCAAACATCGCAATGACCCTGATTGTGTTCGGGAGTCGGAGTACTTCCGGTTGTGTGGTCTGTATAAGCTATGAGTACATGCAGTATTTAACAAACATCTATTAACGTGAAGGTATTAACACATCCCCTACTCCCAATGATAAACCACGTGATTTTATCCGTGTGTGTTTGATTTTAGATTCCATTAACTGTTCTTGTGAGTGTTCTTGTTAACACGCCATAATCGTACAATTGACTCCTTATCCGCACAGTCCGGTCCGCATTTGTTTCTTTAATTACGGATTTTATCTGCCCACTCTGTCCCAGACACCTGTCTCTATATTACTACTGACTGCCTGGTAGTGATGATAACATTAAAACCAGCCTAAGACAAAACAGTACGCTCTTCACGATTGGTCAGATTTTTGATGACTTCCAATCCTTCATATTTGCATATCTGACATGAGATCTTACATCAGTTGACGACCATTGAGGGTAAACACGCCGATACAGTGACTGGAGTGATGTTGCGGAACCAAGCAGCTTCAATAAAAAATATTATGTTTAAAGGCACCAGTTGTACTGTGTTCTCGTCAAATATCATTGTGTAATTACAGTGATCTTAAACCAGATTAAATTGCCGTTATTACACCGTATCCATTCTTTGCCTTTCTACCTTATACTTGCTTACCATCTGCTTCATTGCCATCCTTTTTTGTATTATTTCATTATCTTGCCAATTTTGTGTTTTTCTTTTTTCTTTTCGTTACCAGCCAATTTCATCCATTTCTCTCACTCCCTTTACCTTTTTTCTGTCCCTTCTGTACATTTCTTCTGTCTCTTTGTTCCTGAGGCCTCCAACCCGTCCCCCATTATCTTCACGAATTGCGCTCGCGTTGCACCTGACGTCCATCACAGATTTGTCAAAATACTCGGGTTACCCTGTACCATTATACTGTTTAACCTTGCGCCTCTTCGCTCTAGCCCCTCCCCAGCACTCTGTCTTCCGTAAAATACGTAAACATGACTATAAAGGTATTCCTTAATTTACATACAGTAACATTTTTGTTTATTGTACACGCAAAGCTACACAGCCCTATAAAACTCGACGGAGAACCCGTATGTGTGAACTTTATAACTCAATGTCATCTACTTATAGCTCGACTATCTAATAAAGCGTCCTGCTCGGCCCCAAGTTACGTTAAACCAATAACAATTACCCTCAATTCTAATTACCGGAAAATAGATTATTTAACGCGATATATTCCAATATCGTTAGTGAAAACCATTTAAGCATCACTGTTGCACGTGGGCACGCGACAGTTCAAACGACAAGTTCTCGCATCACGGGATCTGACACGCGGTCCATTGACTCTATAGTGAGAAAAGATTGTGTGTGGTGACTTAAAAGTTCTTGTTAATTGCTGTTTGATAATAGTGAGGGTATGGACGAGTACTGAGCCTCAGGAATTCATAGAATAACACCATATTGGTTACGCAGGGAAGATCTTCGGAAACTATCGTAGGATTACCACTTGAATTATAGCAAAAGGAAAATCCTCG
Organism: Pecten maximus; assembly: GCF_902652985.1. NCBI lineage: Eukaryota > Metazoa > Mollusca > Bivalvia > Pectinida > Pectinidae > Pecten > Pecten maximus. Next base: position 18,780,380 of record NC_047028.1, read on the forward strand.
TGAATTTTCGTAGGATACAACTATATCGGTTCAAAGTGATGGGATAGGTCTGTTGCATGGCACTCGGGATCCTACTAGTGGTACCGAATAGGTTAAATGAATTGCGATTGAATCATCTCACGTTTCCAATATGGTTGTCCTTTCTGCACTTTAAACAAAAATAATGATTTGTATCTGTTTTCACACGAACTAAGAGTGAAACGTTTGTAATCTTTATAACTGAATATTTCCATCATAAAATCTCAATAATTGCCTCAGAAAATCAAGTTTTGATGTCCTGCTTTAAGTCAAAAGTGTTCTACAATCTTGTACTACTTTGGTTTATCGCAACAAATCGGCCAAAACCGGCAAAGCTCGGAATCGAACGAAATTGACCGAAATGTTACGATTGTTTGGGCTATAATAGAGAATAGTATGACTGCTGGGCCTGGCGAGCTGTCGTGAAATATCAATGTATTGGTTGTGTTTGAATGTGATCCTCTGATTATATCATAGAAATACACTATATTGGTATGTAGAGAGAAGTATGTCTGTTAATTCACATGATTTATCGTACAATTACTCCATATTGACTATAATGAGGAAAATATACCAACAACCCACCAGGAATTATCATAAACTTGCGTTAAATGGTTGGTGGTAGCCTATGTTTTCCTTTGTATTGTTATAAACATGCCTTTAACACGGGAAAGGTCGTATGAACGTTTATCAAACGAATGTGCCAAGAATGAATCTGAGAGCAGTAGAATCTAAAAATGTTACCAAAAACTAGTCTTCTCCACTCGGCGCGGCAGAATTCTGAGAGATCGCCTATCATCATTGGAACCAAAACCAGTTTAAACCTAGAATTTGACGTTTGGCTTATTTTGTGTCCCAACTCGTTGCCAAACAGGAGACTAGCAAAATAGTGGTATACATGTTGTTAGTGCAGTCAAACATTTCTATGAAAACTTCTCAAATAAGAGACCAAATGTGTTAATAAACGACTTCAACGATAGTTATACCCATGCCAGCAGAGCCTGTATTTATAGATCATTAAGAGACCATGCTAACAACATGTACCCTACTGAAGTTCTTTTAATGTTTACTGAACCTGTATCTAGAGACCACCCCAGCAACATGTACCCCTATTGAAGTTGTGTCCATGCCGACAGAGCCTGTATCTAGAGACCACTAAGAGATCACGCTAACAACATGTGCCCAGAGGAAGTTCTTTTCAAGTTTACCGAACCTGTATAAACAGACTACTTATTAGATTTCCAGAAGGCGGTCGCTCTACTCAGGTTTGTTTGATGTGACGTCATGTGATACCATATGATCAATACGCATTAGTAATAGAAACAAAACCAAGTTTTTGCAATGCTAATGTTTGGGTAACCTTGTATTGCTCGTCAAACCATCGGTAGATTATGAAAGACACACTGACCTGACAGAACTTCCAGCCCATAGTCCATATATATACTGTATCAAGGATGGGAAATTCGTGCCAAGTCCCTGTGATCAAGGGAGGTAACTCTGGAAAATTGATCTGCTAGGAAATGAGACGATATATCACTTTGTTAAAGAGGTACGTGTCTATCAAACGGTACCAGAAGCGTTCTTTATACCTAAATATGTTTCCGAGACCGCTAAACATCCTTCGATAGCCTCTATTTCAACACCAGTAAATAGTTGCTTGTCTCTAACAAAAGGCTAGTCCATTGATTCCCAGTCCGGTACTTCAGGGAAGCGTACGCAGCTCCCATGGGAAAATGCGTCAGCAGAACGATTGATCGGGAAGCTAACAAGTCCTCTGGAGCTGTCCAATTACGTATAAAGAGTTATGTATGGACTCGGAGCACCGGTCAGATTAGCTGTGTAGGAGTGAGGGGCTACACGGATAACTCTTCGATCGCAGTCATCGAGTGTCTGTCATTGAGAGAAAACAGATGCAGACCGTCAACTGTGCTTCTTTTTAGTTTCCGGTTTTACTGTTGCCAGTGGATTGACATAAAATAAACCAAGAAAAATACACAGGATCGAGGCTGACCATTGGAAAATTTGGCGTTATTTAATAAATGGAAGGGTTAAGTATTTGGCCGAAAATAATCGAAGGACCAGCAACCTTTTGTGCTATTCTTAAAGTAAGTTCGATATACATATATATATATCATATTCGTATTAACTGTTTTAAGATATAGCTTGATAAGTATTTGAAAGAAAACTGCGAAGCTTGGCAATATGTTGAGCTCTTTTCGATGGGACCTACTTCCGGTCAAAGTATTTTCCTTTATCTTACCCTTAGATGGATTGTCTTTTGCTACCAAAAACTTTTCAGGTCAATCAAGAATAGTCAATCTTGATTAATTTCACATCTTCGTACTTTTTTGTAGAATATTTAAACAGGAACAGGAGTTGACTGTAGTAACCCCATACTGGTATAATATGATTAACCTGTATGAAAAGACGAAATATATAAGAGTTCTTCCAAGGGAAGTAACCTTGTAAGGCTAAAAGGGTGAGGATAAACGATCAAGAGGACCTATGCGGAGTGTTATTTGTATTATCGATGACGGCCAGTACAAAGGAAACTGTTAACTGGTAGTTATTCCAAAGGGACTTGGATAGTGTGGAGTGGCCTTTTGAGCACACGGCTACACAATACTGAACAGTATTGAAAAACGTCTTAATGATTGTCATCGGGAGCCACCGTATACACTTATATAATGTAGAATAGTGTCTGGGGAGTTTTACTCGTCACTTTGAATGACAAATGATACAAAGGTCGGACAGAAATTTGTTTATTATACCGCTATCCAAGGCTAAGTATCCCCAGGCGCAATATCCTGTCATTCATTTTCCCGCCACGTCCATGTGACGTATAGTTTATGCCATTTCCGGTCATGAACTGTTCGCCGTCAATGTCGTTTGCTATGTATAATTAGCTGTACTTTGCGAGAATTGGAAAATAGAGAGAATTGTTTTCTGTCACTGTCGATAACCGAATGAATAGTTTAAAGACTTGTCACTAACTGTAGATTATCTAATATGTATATAAGGTCACGAAACGAAACGCCTAATGGTTTTGGTCACAAAAAGACATTTTGTGTGAAATTCAATTTTCAAGTGAACACCTCAAAATGATTTTATAGTTTGTAGCGTTCCTTCATTAAGAAATGAACGACTTGTTTATGTCTCCATGAATAACTGTTTCGGAGGGAATTAGCGTTTTATTCGCTAACTGTGTGTCTAACATATTTCAGACACTCGTTCTTGGTCTTTTATCGGCATCATCTCTTCTCATTCTCCTTCATGTCTTTCCTTCTTTATCTTTCCACTACTAACACCCTCTCCTTTTCTCCTACATTTCTATATAGTCCTCCTCTCTTCCTCCTATAGCCCCTTCTACCTCTCGCCAACTCCTTTTTTCCAATGTCATTCACTTTCCTTTCACTCATCTCCTTCGCCGTCCTTTCGCTCATCTTCTTCATCATCCTTTCACTCATTTCCTTCATTGTCTTTTCACTCATCTCCTTACGCCGTAAAATCTTCCGTCATGCCATTTCCTCTCACGTCCTCTCCCCTTTTTCATTACCAATTGCGATATGTCATGTTGAAACTGGAAGATATCCTTTTTACATGAAAACGCTAAACTGAATTCTTTCAGAAATATTAAATTAAATGCCGTTGAATTTTGTAAGACTGTCAAAATCCCAGCTTTATTGAATAAAGAGGAAACACGAGAGAAACTAAGAGGTAAAACTAATTGATCTTTCAGAAAACAAACATCAAGCTGTCATATTTTATTACCGTACATAAAGTACGCATTAACACAATAATTAACATTCGGAGAAGTTTTAGAAATAAAACGTCTGTCGTAATTAGGTGATGTGTTTTGATGTATGATATAGAATACGTTGTTGATAGTTGTTACGAAATATGAAACGTGACAGGCCAAAGTTTTTATATAAACAGTCGACATTATGACGATTCATCCTAGATTTCCAAATTATTTTCAATCGAAAGAGTGGACGCTTGACTTTCCGGAGCCGACTTGGTATCGTCAGCGTTTGTACGTCCTGGTCTCGTGTTGGTCTCGTCAGCGTTAGTACGTCCTGGTCTCGACTTGGTCTCGTCAGCGTTAGTTCGTCCTGGTCTCAACTTGGTCTCGTCAGCGTTTGTTGTCATTTTGATGGTTTATCATAGATCTTAAATTTTCTTCAAACGTGAAAGTGGGCTTGACTGTCCGGGGCCGACTTGGTCTCGTAAGCGTTTGTACGTCCTCGTCTCGTCTTAGTCTCGTCAGCTTTTGTACGTCCTAGTCTCGTCTTAGTCTCGTCAGCTTTAATTTTGTACGTCCTAGTCTCGTCTTGGTTTCGTCAGCGGTTTATGTGCTATTCCTTTGAATAGGACCTATTGTTTCATATCAGACAATATAGTATTAGATGAGGGAAGTATCTATATCTGAGAATGGGCTCTCTAAGAGGTTATTTTCTATACACCACTGAGGCAGCAATATCTATACTCTATTTCTTATTTCATCTTAAGTTGTGGATGTGTTAAACTTACTGTCTATCAAATGATGTATTTTATTATATCTATCCTACTACAATGTGTATATTTGTCCGTGTAAATTTTCGTGACTTATCACAGAGAAGATTAATATAAGCTTTCACCATTTCCCCCAATCCTCCTTGTATTTATTTCTATTATAAACCCGTAGTGTGTGAATGATGGAAAAATGAAAATATCGTTTAAAATAAGAGCTAGCATGTCTCGTGCTGTTTTATTAGGCTGCCGATGGACAGTGAAAAAATAAACAATAATATCAAATCTCTGTGGGAATGGTTTATCGAGATAAAGATATTTTATCATCAATTTCTGATAAGTTACAAAATTCAAATTAAGTTGAAATATTTAATTATTCTAACTAGTGGTTATTTTATCTTTGTTTACAGATTAAATTTTTCATTATTTGATTTTTGACATCATTTAGACTCAGTAATATTACCTCCCCTTATTTCATTTTTTTAAGAGTTTCGATTTAATATCCCAGAGTTTGAAGTAGAATATTAATTGGGTTTCGTTATAATTTCAAATGCATTTAAAGCAAACATCACGCCCAGTCGCCCTTGACCTTGACCCTCCATACAAACAGAACGGTACCGTGCCGATCATTAGGGATTTTATTTCCAAGTGAACATTTAAAAAAAATATCAGTGTCGATAATTTATTGTTTTCAACACCACTCTCCGAAATCGACTTAAAACTTAAAAAAATAAAAGCGCCAAACAATTGAAAGGACAAGTCAATTTTCTACAGTGATAATAATGGATAATTGATATTGACGTGAATCAAACTGAAGGCCGATGTTCCAACGCTACATCAGGTGAACCGATTTAGTGTGTAGCGTGCTAGAACTGTTATTGTAAACTCGACGCCCTATAACACAGTTTCCATGGTACTCCTGAAAGTTTGATGATATTATTACACACTTTGGGTTTTAGTTTCATTTGTACAGAGTCAGTAACGTGGCAGAAACTAGTCCCTGTAGGTGTGAAGGTATCATCCTGGCCATCCGTGATATCAGTTTACTACTCCAGGTTACCGGATATTGCCAATAATGTTTGGTTCACGCTAAAAAATAGTACACGAGATTGTACACAAAGCTAAAACCTGACGTTCCATCGGATTTTGTGAGTTAGAAAACAGGGATAAGTTCGACTTCTGATCTTTGTTTTGTTTTTGTTTTTTGTTGTTTTTTTCTCGTATTTATATTGACAACCGACGTCCGTAATGTTCACACACTTCATATAATTTTCAATTTAACTAAACGACACTAGTTCAGCATACTTTAGAATTATTTGAGGTTGTGTGTTTGTGGTTTGGTCGGGGAGTGGTGTGTATTATATGTTGGTATTGTGATCTCTTAGCTCAACACTGTCATAATATGTATTTTGAAACATATGTATTAATGACAATTATAAGTACACGAGTCTCATATACATCAGCTTACTTCTGAATGTCATAGATAAAGAATCGCCTTAAACTGAGGCCGGTACACCAGCTTCTCCTTTAACTGTGGCCGGTACACCAGCTTCTCCTTTAACTGTGGCCGGTACACCAGCTTCTCCTTTAACTGTGCCCGATACATCATCTCTCTCCTTTAACTGTGCCCGGTACACCAGTTTCTCCTTTAACTGTGGCCGGTACACCAGCTTCTCCTTGAACTGTGCCCGGTACACCAGCTTCTCCTTTAACTGTGCCCGGTACACCATCTTCTCCTTTAACTGTGCCCGATACACCAGCTTCTCCTTTAACTGTGCCCGGTACACCAGCTTCTCCTTTAACTGTGTCCGGTACACCAGCTTCACCTTTAACTGTGTCCGGTACACCAGCTTCACCTTTAACTGTGCCCGGTACACCAGCTTCTCCTTGAACTGTGCCCGGTACACCAGCTTCTCCTTTAACTGTGCCCGGTACACCAGCTTCTCCTTTAACTGTGCCCGGTACACCAGCTTCTTTAACTGTGCCCGGTACATCATCTCTCTCCTTTAACTGTGTCCGGTACACCAGCTTCTCCTTGAACTGTGCCCGGTACACCAGCTTCTCCTTGAACTGTGCCCGGTACACCAGCTTCTCCTTGAACTGTGCCCGGTACACCAGCTTCTCCTTTAACTGTGCCCGGTACACCATCTTCTCCTTTAACTGTGCCCGGTACACCAGCTTCTCCTTTAACTGTGCCCGGTACACCAGCATCTCCTTTAAATGTGCCCGGTACACCAGCATCTCCTTTAACTGTGCCCGGTACATCATCTCTCTCCTTTAACTGTGCCCGGTACTTCAGCTTCTCCTTTAGACTGTGCCCGATACATCATCTCTCTCCTTTAACTGTGCCCGGTACTTCAGCTTCTCCTTTAACTGTGCTCGGTACACCAGCTTCTCCTTTAACTGTGCCCGGTACACCATCCCTCTCCTTTAACTGTGCCCGGTACTTCAGCTTCTCCTTTAACTGTGCCCGGTACACCATCTTCTCCTTTAACTGTGCCCGGTACACCAGCATCTCCTTGAACTGTGCCCGGTACACCATCCCTCTCCTTTAACTGTGCCCGGTACACCAGCTTCTCCTTTAACTGTGCCCGGTACACCATCCCTCTCCTTTAACTGTGCCCGGTACACCAGCTTCTCCTTTAACTGTGCCCGGTACACCATCCCTCTCCTTTAACTGTGCCCGGTACTTCAGCTTCTCCTTTAACTGTGCCCGGTACACCAGCTTCTCCTTTAACTGTGCCCGGCACACCAGCTTCTCCTTTAACTGTGCCCGGTACACCATCTTCTCCTTTAACTGTGCCCGGTACACCATCCCTCTCCTTTAACTGTGCCCGGTACTTCAGCTTCTCCTTTAACTGTGCCCGGTACACCAGCATCTCCTTTAACTGTGCCCGGTACACCATCCCTCTCCTTAAACTGTGCCCGGTACACCAGCATCTCCTTTAACTGTGCCCGGTACACCAGTTTCTCCTTTAACTGTGCCCGGTATATCAGCTTTTCCTTTAACTGTGCCCTGTACGTCAGCTTCTCCTTTAACTGTGACCGGTACGTCAGCTTCTCCTTTAACTGTGCCCTGTACGTCAGCTTCTCCTTTAACTGTGACCGGTACACTAGTTTCTCCTTTAACTGTGCCCTGTACGTCAGCTTCTCCTTTAACTGTGACCGGTACACTAGTTTCTCCTTTAACTGTGCCCGGTACACCAGTTTCTCCTTTAACTGTGCCCGGTATATCAGCTTTTCCTTTAACTGTGCCCTGTACGTCAGCTTCTCCTTTAACTGTGACCGGTACACTAGTTTCTCCTTTAACTGTGCCCGGTACATCATCCCTCTCCTTTAACTGTGCCTGGTACTTCAGCGTTTCCCTTAGCTGTGCCCGATACAACAAACTGGGCCGGTACACCAGTTTCTCCTTTAACTGTGCCCGGTACACCAGCTTCTCCTTTAACTGTGCCCGGTACACAATCTCTCTTTTGTACTCCATAGGTAAGAAAAATCCTTACATCGTATAGATCAGCTGGTTAGCAATCAACTTTTCTGCATCATATGTTCAAAAATGTTTCGGAATATTTATTGCCTATTTTAAAACTATTTTCGGTACATAACAATCTTTCCTCGGCGTATAACGTCTGTTTAACAATACAAGAGTACTTACGAACGGGCTAGGGAATAATTCTATCGAGTTAGAGTACTCGGAAAGTCAGGGTGCATATTTCATTCGGTAACGTCATCATAAATTCGGCATGCTCTTTCGCTGATTGATGAATAGAGTGTAAAATTAGAACTCAAAATAAGGCCGTCGAAATACACAGAAACCAGACAAGCTGCCATTTAATCCTAACAACTGTTAGCTGTAAATGTTACAGTTGTCAGTAATAACTTGGGAACGAATGAGAAAATGTAATAAATTGTGTAAAGTCGCATTTTAAACTAGTAATTCATGAGATCGGTGTTTTTGAAATAGTCAGATATATGACAGTATATCTGTAACGTCGTATTAGATCGCTGAATTGATTCAATGTTCCTGCTTGTGTTACAATTGGATTACCTGCCTTAGTACCAGTTGTCTCCGCTAGGATACGCCCATGAATACTACAGGCAAACGGAGCCTCTTTAGTTAAATGAGCATGAGGCAATCGAACCCCTTGTCTTTTTCTAAGAAACGCTGGAAATCGCAAGCAAGGTATTCCAATTGGAGAATGAGGTCTTTTCTGCATTCGGAACACCTCGCCCCGATTACCTTCCGAATGGTGTTTACTCCTGGCTTGATTGGCTGTCGTATTTTTTCTACCCTCAGCTAGACTTTGTCTCGAAAATACGCCGAGTACAGCCCAGCGAATGATACTAGTGATGTACAAAGGTGACCCGATCATCACACGTTGGTTCCTACAATCCCGGACAGATGCAGACTGGGCTTTCTATCTAGGTACCATTTCTCTCCACTGGACTACTTTGTGAGAGGATGGACTAATTTGCGACATGGTGGACTGATTTGTGACAGGGATTTTATTATTAGACTATTTTCTTTTAAAATCATAACCATATTAACGTATCATTTTGGAAATATGATCAATCGCAGTTCCATTTGTAACGGCATGGAAGTGAAATGGTGATCGGGGCGAGGCGTTCCGAATTGAGAAAAGAACTCATTTTCCAATCGGAACCTCTTGCCTACGTCATATCAGAGTTATTTCCCTTCGTTTCACCTAGTCAGTATGTCAGTGGTACAGTGATAGCTTGAAATTTGATGGAGGCCAAAAATGACCCAGACGCAATAGCATAACAAAATAAATGTGAGGTAGGAGAATATATAATGAAGTGATGCTATAATGTGCCCCCAGTAGAGATAATACAGTGTGTCCCCAGTAGAGATGATACAGTGTGCCCCCAGTAGAGATGATACAGTGTGCCCCCAGTAGAGATACTACAGTGTGACCCCAGTAGAGATGCTACAATGTGCCCCCAGAAGAGATACTAGTGTGCCCCCAGAAGAGATACTACAGTGTGTCCCCATTAGAGATGATACAGTGTGCCCCAGTAGAGATACTACAGTGTGCCCCAGTAGAGATACTACAGTGTGTTCCCAGTAGAGATACTACAATGTGCCCCCAGTAGAGATAATAGTGTGTCCCCAGTAGAGATACTACAGTGTGCCACCAGTAGAGATGATACAATGTGCCCCCAGTAGAGATGATACAGTGTGTCCCCAGTAGAGATACTACAATGTGCCCCCAGTAGAGATACTACAGTGTGCCCCCAGTAGAGATGCTACAATGTGCCCCCAGAAGAGATACTAGTGTGCCCCCAGAAGAGATACTACAGTGTGTCCCCATTAGAGATGATACAGTGTGCCCCAGTAGAGATACTACAGTGTGCCCCAGTAGAGATACTACAGTGTGTTCCCAGTAGAGATACTACAATGTGCCCCCAGTAGAGATAATAGTGTGTCCCCAGTAGAGATGATACAGTGTGCCCCCAGTAGAGATACTACAGTGTGCCCCCAGTAGAGATAATACAGTGTGCCCCCTGTAGAGATACTACAGTGTTTCCCCAGTAGAGATGCTACAGTGTTTCCCCAGTAGAGATAATACAGTGTGTCCCCAGTAGAGATGATACAGTGTATCCCCAGTAGAGATACTACAATGTGCCCCCAGTAGAGATAATACAGTGTGTTCCCCAGTAGAGATGATACAGTGTGTCCTCAGTAGAGATAATACAGTGTGTCCCCAGTAGAGATGATACAGGGTGCCCCCAGTAGAGATACTACAGTGTGCCCCAGTAGAGATGATACAGGGCGCCCCCAGTAGAGATGATACAGTGTGCCCCCAGTAGAGATGATACAGGGTGCCCCCAGTAGAGATGATACAGTTCCCCCAGTAGAGATACTACAGTGTGCCCCCAGTAGAGATGATACAGGGTGCCCCCAGTAGAGATGATACAGTGTGTCCTCAGTAGAGATAATACAGTGTGTCCCCAGTAGAGATAATACAGTGTGTCCCCAGTAGAGATGATACAGTCTGTCCCCAGTAGAGATGATACAGGGTGCCCCCAGTAGAGATACTACAGTGTGCCCCCAGTAGAGATGATACAGGGCGCCCCCAGTAGAGATGATACAGTGTGCCCCCAGTAGAGATGATACAGTGTGCCCCCAGTAGAGATGCTACAGTGTTTCCCCAGTAGAGATAATACAGTGTGCCCCCAGTAGAGATAATACAGTGTGTTCCCCAGTAGAGATGATACAGTGTGTCCTCAGTAGAGATAATACAGTGTGTCCCCAGTAGAGATAATACAGTGTGTCCCCAGTAGAGATGATACAGTGTGTCCCCAGTAGAGATACTACAATGTGCCCCCAGTAGAGATACTACAATATGCCCCCAGTAGAGATACTACAGTTCGCCCCCAGTAGATATGATACAGTGTGCCCCCAGTAGAGATAATACAGTGTGCCCCCAGTAGAGATGATACAGTGTGCCCCCAGTAGAGATGATACAGTTCCCCCAGTAGAGATACTACAGTGTGCCCCCAGTAGAGATGATACAGGGTGCCCCCAGTAGAGATGATACAGTGTGTCCTCAGTAGAGATAATACAGTGTGTCCCCAGTAGAGATAATACAGTGTGTCCCCAGTAGAGATGATACAGTCTGTCCCCAGTAGAGATGATACAGGGTGCCCCCAGTAGAGATACTACAGTGTGCCCCCAGTAGAGATGATACAGGGCGCCCCCAGTAGAGATGATACAGTGTGCCCCCAGTAGAGATGATACAGTGTGCCCCCAGTAGAGATGCTACAGTGTTTCCCCAGTAGAGATAATACAGTGTGCCCCCAGTAGAGATAATACAGTGTGTTCCCCAGTAGAGATGATACAGTGTGTCCTCAGTAGAGATAATACAGTGTGTCCCCAGTAGAGATAATACAGTGTGTCCCCAGTAGAGATGATACAGTGTGTCCCCAGTAGAGATACTACAATGTGCCCCCAGTAGAGATACTACAATATGCCCCCAGTAGAGATACTACAGTTCGCCCCCAGTAGATATGATACAGTGTGCCCCCAGTAGAGATAATACAGTGTGCCCCCAGTAGAGATGATACAGTGTGCCCCCATTAGAGATGATACAGGGTTTCCCAGTAGAGATACTACAGTGTTTCCCCAGTAGATATGATACAGTGTTTCCCCAGTAGAGATAATACAGTGTGCCCCCAGTAGAGATGATACAGTGTGCCCCCAGTAGAGATGATACAGTGTGCCCCTAGTAGAGACGATACAGGGTTTCCCAGTAGAGATAATACAGTGTGTCCCCAGTAGAGATGATACAGGGTGCCCCCAGTAGAGATGATACAGTGTGCCCCCAGTAGAGATGATACAGTGTGCCCCCAGTAGAGACGATACAGTGTGTCCCCAGTAGAGATGATACAGTATGCCCCCAGTAGAGATGATACAGTGTGCCCCCAGTAGAGATGATACAGGGTGCCCCCAGTAGAGATGATACAGTGTGCCTCCAGTAGAGATACTACAGTGTGCCCCCTAGTAGAGATGATACAGGGTGCCCCTAGTAGAGATGATACAGGGTTTCCCAGTAGAGATGATACATTGTGCCCCCAGTAGAGATGATACAGTATGCCCCCAGTAGAGATGATACAGGGTGCCCCCAGTAGAGACGATACAGTGTGTCCCCAGTAGAGATACTACAGTTTGCCCCCAGTAGAGATGATACAGGGTGCCCCTAGTAGAGATGATACAGGGTGCCCCCAGTAGAGATGATACAGGGTGCCCCCAGTAGAGATGATACAGGTTGCCCCCAGTAGAGATGATACAGTGTGCCCCCAGTAGAGACGATACAGTGTGTCCCCAGTAGAGATGATACAGTATGCCCCCAGTAGAGATGATACAGTGTGCCCCAGTAGAGATGATACAGGGTGCCCCCAGTAGAGATGATACAGTGTGCCTCCAGTAGAGATACTACAGTGTGCCCCTAGTAGAGATGATACAGGGTGCCCCTAGTAGAGATGATACAGGGTTTCCCAGTAGAGATGATACATTGTGCCCCCAGTAGAGATGATACAGTATGCCCCCAGTAGAGATGATACAGGGTGCCCCCAGTAGAGACGATACAGTGTGTCCCCAGTAGAGATACTACAGTTTGCCCCCAGTAGAGATGATACAGGGTGCCCCTAGTAGAGATGATACAGGGTGCCCCCAGTAGAGATGATACAGGGTGCCCCCAGTAGAGATGATACAGGTTGCCCCCAGTAGAGATGATACAGTGTGTCCCCAGGAGAGATACTACAGTGTGCCCCCAGGAGAGATACGACAGTGTGCCCCCAGTAGAGATACTACAGTGTGCCCCAGTAGAGATACTACAGTGTGCCCCAGTAGAGATGATACAGTGTGCCCCAGTAGAGATGATACAGTGTGCCCCCAGTAGAGATGATACAGGTTGCCCCCAGTAGAGATGCTACAGTGTACCCCTAGTCGAGATGATACAGGTTGTCCCAGGAGAGCAAAAGGTTAAAAAAACAGCCGTGATGCATTTCGATACAAAACCTTTTGCATAAAGTTATTGGTCCACGTACCTTCAGTTAGCAACTGTACGTTTGTTAGAAAGACGCATGTGTCTGACGTGGAAGCATTAATTGAAACCAGATTGGATGCTTTGTTCTTTGACCTTTGAAAAGTTCATGACATTATTTCTTAGATTTTTTCGATCAGCAAACATACGAAGCGCATTTGGGTTACGATTATTTTTCTTTTCGAAAGGACACAAGGGTGGCATTCAGTACCAATCTGCTTTGCCCTATAGAACCGTTAAAGAAGCAAGCAATGTTTTGTCTTGTAGATAACACAATTTGTCATTCCAGCGCTAACACGCTCCTCTGTCGACATATTGGCTTTATCAACCATCTGACAACGTTCTCCACGACGTCAAAAACATGTTCTCTATATTTCTTTGTTAATGACATACCACCGTGCTACCAGTAATGTGGCATTGCTGTTTGATGGTTTTTTCGGACATAACATCACAACACATTACAAAGGTGGTAAAGAGCACGCGCTCATGAGATATTGTACAACGCACACGCGCACACCAAAGCCATGCATGATGCAAGCAGTAATGATATCTGTTATTAATGAAAGCTTGAGTGATTTTAGTATTTTGATTTTGAAAGTTTTCAAGAATCCATTCCTCCAAACTAAATCCATATATTTTAGTTCAACATGATTAATGAAAATGATTAGTGAAAATAGCAATACCTTTATGCAATGTCCTCCCCCCCCCCCCCCCCCCCTCCCAAAACCCCAAACATTATTATTGCAATTGACCCAAATGAAAGCTACTCTGGTTAGTCTGGTATTGAGGACTGTGGCAAAACCCCAATTAAAATCCTCCAGGCTGTAACATATGGATTGTGATTGGTCGAAAGAACATGTAGGATGATTCTATTGATAACATCCGGTCGTCATGGGTCTGAGTTTTGTGGTCAAACCGCGGACGGCTTGACATTTGCCGACCACTCAGTGAATCACAGTTGAGAAGCATCCAAAAGTTAACAGTCAGTCTGCGTTGGACATTATCAATCCAAAGTGAACTTTCGAGAACTATCCATCAAATCATCCGGGCAGTTTCGTCCATTAAGATGAATCCTACATTCCATGATAGTGTGAGAGATAAGATGGTAAATTTCACCATAGACATCGTTCATGGTTGTAATGATGCATGTCTGTTCTCCAGGAAAACTTGCATTCTCTAATAAATAGCTCCCCGGACATTAACCATGAAAAACCAAACTGATTACCATTGACAGATAAGACATCATTTTTGATTGGCTGTCCAATTAAAGAGGTTATGTATTGGCTCTTACAATTGGTCAAATTAATTATGCGAAAGATGTTTTTGTTATCTCTCGACCCTCTATGGCATGTGGTGTGTGTGGCGTGCATTTATTGTGGTGTGTGGCGAGTATTCATTACGGTGCCGATAACGTGATAAACTCGCACGCCATGCTTTTAGCAGTTCGCACCGTCGTCTTGTCTTCGTGAGAACCACGTGACACAATCAGTCAGGTACAATGTAATTAAGGACGAAACATGGAATGCAAACATGTCTTTCTCCTCGGCTACTCCCTTCACCAAAAGAATGTATCACATCGTGCTCGGTCTATGACTACTGGCCATGTGTAGAGCCTCGGAGGCCATTGACATGGACCTTTTGTAGTTTGGACAAAGTCCTCAAGGATACTGTACTAAATGTTTTAGATAAAACTTTCCGAATTTCCCAGTAGCATCTTAAAATGGAATCCTTTATAGAGAATCCCACAGGATTTCTGAATGATATAACGTATCAGGATTGCATTGTGTTATAAAATGTATACACTGTTTGTAGTTGTAATGGTCACATCATTAGTTTTTCGATTCAAACATATTTTATTGTCAAAATGTACAAAAGGATTGGGCACAAGTTTTTGCAACTTATCAACGCCCTTTCCCAAAACAAATACAAACTACAATATTTGACAAAATGAAGACTAAAGGTCACCAATTCAATATTTTTGTAATATCTTTGTAACATCATTAGTCTCAGCGATGATAGGCATTCATAGCACTGAGCATTCTTGATACATTATTAATGAAATACTGAGTTATGACTACTTTTTGAGAGACATCATAATTTCTGGAAAAAAGATATTCCACTTCCGGAATCTTATAAAAGACCACTTTTTTGGAAAAATATTATTAGCTTGTTTTGTTTTATTTATCTGGTATATCAATAATCATATTCATACATTAACTGCAGTGTAAATACATAGGTTGTGTTTATTTTGAAAAAAAAAACCCAATGTTTTCTTGATATGCTATGGCTTCATGTGTGCCAAGAAAGGTTTTCAGGAAACAACGTCGGTGTCATTGCTTTAGGGGAGATAACTCGTGATATTTGTAACAATAGATTCAGCCCAATAATTTCATGTGATATTGAGGTATGGATTATCATTTTTGTCATCCGTTTTTTTTTCTCTTTTTCTTTTTTAATCACAATTTTCCAAAGTGGAATGGAATACATTGTCATACTAGCCTGTATCAGAGATTCACTATAAAGCATCATTTCGTGAAATGAAATGAAGAGAAACACAAGCAGGCCAGATGTAAAGCTGTTCTATTTAATTGTATCAAATTCTCGAAACGATCGGCAATATAAAAAGGCCGCTAAGAAAATATAATTTCAAAAACGTTATTGATCTAAAAGATTGTGGTTGATTGGATGTCAAAAAAATTGTCTGGTATTTAATATCCCCAAAGCCAATACACAATACATAAAATCTCCTAGATCACTTTGAAGTCTGAAACTGCCCACAAGTAAAAATTACACTATTCAGTATCATTGAATAATATAGGTCGATTAGAAGAAGCCATTTTAAGCACAATAAAAATGGTTCAATATGAAGATACTCGTCATGAAAATATAATGTTGCCGGCAGAAATGGATTTCTGATCTAGTGATAGTTCTGTTCTCCAACACAGTGTGGCATGTGATCAGTTTTATGCATATTCTGTCAAATTAAAACATAATTTTTGATTTACTTGCACACAAAATTTGGTTTTATCAAATTTCAAATCATTATCCGATTACCATTTTAAATCATATGTATTGTTATATTAAAGATAAAATAGGGGGGAAAATGATAAAATGATTTTAAATTACAGTGCAGCGATTGAAAATGAGGAAATTGTCTCAGATTCTACATGATCCTATATAAAATTTATTTTGAATATATGCTTGGTATTTGAGTATCTTTCAGCGTTATCCTTTAGGTAGAATAGCCATAATCAATTGTATGCTATATAAACAATAGATAGATTGAGAATGATTAGATAAATAGAGACATATTAATTAAGAAACTAAAGATATTTATTATATAAATAATCTTTACATAAGATCAGAAGATTTAGTTTCTATTCTTACAAATTAGCATTTATTAGTACACTATATACGCTATATTACAACAACAAAAACATTGATATATTTATGTATAATGTAAAATCCACCCAACCAGACGAAACGGGTACAAAAATTAATCGACGATATTGTATAAGACAGTAGAAACATATCCTAAAAAAGCAAAGAAAATATGTATTTCAATTCCACAGAAAAGTCTAATTGAAAAAAAAATCTGTTAAAAGACGAAATACCAATACATAAAAAATGTCAAAATAACATCAATTTTGTCGATGATCCTTCTCGCTTCCGTCTGAAGACAAACTAACTTCCACGCCACATATTGGTATCCACACCATAGCTCCGTGGACCATATGTTCCCGTTTGGAGCCTCGTAACCCTTAAACGCCTGGAATCAGATAAATCGGTTACTAACCAACGGGAGTATATGTTTTCCTGGGCTCCACGCTAACCACGTGACAGATCATTGTCGCGTGCTCCCTAATATCATCGCTAATATTCTCTCGTTTTTTTGCCATTTTCAAGTTATTTTAAACTCTTACGTCATCGACGTGTTAACATATTTTGGTTTTTCATCCATAACCACCGCCCTTAGCAACCAGCATGGTGCATGGCAAAAACGCGCGCTAGTAAGAACGGTGGCTACTTGGAATCTGGATAAAACCCGCGAGCAGACGACCAGCTAGTGTGATCAATGGCAATTTAGTTTTGGTTTTTAAGTAAAGTGAGGCCAATGACGATGAATTTTTTGATGAAATAATCTTAAGTTAGCCACCATGGTTTACTGATTCGTGACATGCACTTGTTTGACGCTCGAAAGTGATATAATATAAGTATGCAAGGTAAGGAATGCTGGTTTTTGTTTTAACAACTGAATTGTGCGTTATTTGAAAGATTTTCTTCAAATGTTACTTCAATCAACTGTTTGTTATTTCGCGATGTTTTAAATAAGTTTGTTGTCTTTGCAGCATGCGTGTGTTTGCGGCCTTCACCTCTGTCCCCGGAAACATGAACAACTTCCGCTCGGAGAAACGCCGTCCAAATAGCTGTTCAGGTAAGTGATGTTTTGTAATTTTTAGAGCAGCATTGTACAATTTTAATATTTTCTCATAGAAGTTCATTATATTGCTATGCATAAAAACAGCATAAAAAGTTACGAACTTTCGGCTGTCTTGGACGAGCACAGTATTTTTCAAGTCACAGAATATTGGCCAAATGAAGTTAATATAGATAATGAATTTCATAGAAAGTTTTGGCAACAGGTATGTTCAGGTTTTTTAAGATGACGAAGAACGCTTTTACAACTTCCGGTTCCGGAGAAAGCATGCCAGTAGGTACGGTGTAGATAATTACAAGGTTCATAAATGTCTTCGACTCTGGTATACAATGCTAGTCAGGTGATAATCGCTCTAAACATACCATTTGTTAGTACATGATACAGGTAGCTGGACTATATTTATCTGTAAGCACTGGCAACTTGGGGTCTGGGGTCGTTCGATTTATTTATTTATTTTTTATATTTGAACTTCTGTCTAAATACCAAGTACGACAAAATTATCAAGATAATACAGTGTTTATGTTTAGGCGTAAAGCTTGAAACGTGTGGGCTGTAATTTAGATGATGCAAAAGGTTTAAGGAATTCAGAACAAACGTCAAATGTTAATATTCTTGACTTTAAATACACTCAGTTTGGAAAATGGCGTTCATGCACAGGCTTACGTACTTTAACCAGCATATCATAGGACAGTAACCATTGTAAGTTAACTCATATGACTTCATGATATGACAAATGTATATGGGAAATTATCGTATAGCTATTTTTGACATGTTCACATCATCAACAATTGTCCTTATTATTTTCGGTCATGTATATTCGTTCCATCATTTATGTTATACGGGAAAAGAGAACCACAATAGGGAGCGTCGAACCACGCACATCGGTTCTTTAACTTGTAACGATGAGATTGTCCTTAACACCTAACATACCAAAGGGTTCCCCAAGAACGTATATATTAACCTTCATTGTGAAGTGTATTCACGAAAGGATGAAGGTTGTTGTCTATATGGATATTCTTGTGTGTTTTGAATTTTATAAATGACTCTAGTTTATCATCGTCGGATACGACGACCGTAGTTTATATGAAGGCAATGTCCAAGGATAGTCACAGAGTAATATCATAGCTTCAAATTCACAAGTTCTCGTCTGTCAATACACCCAATATGTTATATGTATTGGTAGAGGGGCGAGTACCTGTGATCACCTCAGTCAATGTGTTAACCAGTCCTAATCATCACTTATGTTCATTAAGGTAAAATGGTCAAATACATAAAGTAGGTAGAATCAGCGGGCTTATTTTGGTTCCACGAGCTTCATATGACAAAGTTGGTGGAACTGACGCAAATCGCCAATTCTGCAGATTCTTCTCTTGGAAACATGCAGGAGTGTCGTGACCATGTCGTTTTGGTAAAATCTAAAATCAAACCAGTATCTAGGCAAATTGATTTATAATTTACGTTCATTATTATGTAATTTGATTTCTCAATGTTTCGTCATCGACATGAATGTGACGGGGATGCTTGATTGTCAAATCTTCAACGGCACGGTTTGGCTCTTACGACCTCGACAAAGCAATGTTTGGCCAGTACACCTCGACAAAGCGATGTTTGGCCAGTACACCTCGACAAAGCGATGTTTGGCCAGTACGACCTCGACAAAGCGATGTTTGACAATCTAGACTTTGACAAAGCGATGTTTGACCAGTACACCTCGACAAAGCGATGTTTGGCCAGTACGACCTCGACAAAGCGATGTTTGACAATCTAGACCTTGACAAAGCGATGTTTGTTATCATAATTTTGACAAAGCAATGTTTGGTTATCACGATTATGACAAAGCGATGGCTGGCTATCATGACTTTGTCAAAGCAATGTTTGGCTATGTTTGGCTATCACGAATTTGACAAAGCGAGTCAGAATTTGATGACTTTGACACTGTTTGATACCACCTCGGCTGCCCAGCAAAAACAAAAACAATAAACAAAAAACGAACGCTGTGCGTGACCCTGAAAAAAGTATATATCTGTGAAATAGAGCCTCGGTCGTGTGCCAAAAAAATGTTGATCTAAACAAGGACGTTCAATGAACCTGTGTCATGCAAGGGGCATGATGTCAGCGTGCGTTGTTATTGAAACAGTTGTCTTTATTGGTTGGGGACTAGACAATAAAATCAACAGCCGTAAACTGGGCGTTAAGGGAACGAACAATAGAATCAACAGCCACAGTGAAAAGGTCTGGGGATTAGACAAAAGAATCGGTGTAGGTTTTCGTGCCTGTGTGTGTCAGTAAGTTTGTTTATTTGTTTTCTGTGTGATGTTGGTTGTCGATAGTTTTCTGTCATGGAGACGTGTTTCTGTGTAGACAGAGTAACTTCCCTTAGTTTTAATGGCGTTCATGTACAGATATTACTCCAACAATGTTAGAGGATAACACGGCGAGAAACTTATGACAGGCGCCGCGTCGGTTGGCGTCAGAACAAAAAAAAAGTAGCCGGAGACCTTTAGCTAGCTGAAGTAGTGCAGATACTTGACATTCTGAAAAGATGCTCTAATTTCAAAGCTTTCAGACCTCATATTCTGTAGCTTAAGTTCTGAATATCGGTATTATGTATTATGGTGCCGATGTTTGGGTTGGTCGGGTGGCACATTAGTAACAATACTTGCCTTTCACCACGGCGATCGGGGTTCCATTCCTTGATTGGAAAGGTATGGGATCACCTGTCCGACCACGTGGGTTTTCTCCCGGTACCCCGGTTTCTTCCCGCAGTTAGACCCCTTGTACGTTTGCGCAAACAATATTGTTTAATATAAGTTGTTTCGCAATTGTTGTAAAATAAATAGTTTACATTTTATATTCACATTTTTTATGATCACTCAAAGGCTTTTTCGTTTGTGACGTCACAGTGCAAATTCATAGTCTGCGACGCTTTTGAATTATGACATCATTTGAAACCTACACCCAATCCGAGTTAATTGTATTATCTAATACTAGTAGGTGTTAACAAAACAATTTATGTGATGATGACAGTGATGATTGTGTAGTTTATGTGATTAACGAACTTTCTTATCTGTCACCTGCGTGACCTTTCGTGACCTTGATAGTTTTCGGACAAATTGGTCCAATCACATATGCTACTGGAATCATTCGCAAATACCACGGTACACTATCATTTGAAACATGCGTTGATGAATTCTACCAGAAATACCAAGTTTAACACATATATGAGTTCAAGGCCATGTTGAGCAGAATAAGGTCAGGTCACGGATGAAGTTAGATGGTTACAGGACGGTCAGATTGAGAGAAGGGTTGTATATAGTGTCAGTGAGTACAGAAATGTTAGGCTAGGAGACGATTGGGTTATATGGACGTTAATTTTATTGGTGATCTCAGAAACCAATATGGTTTATTTTATAGCAAGAATAGCTTCAATGTGTACTGAGTGTTGATTTCTATATTTCACCTATGACATGACATACGGCATACCCCGGTGTCCTTGACCTTTGATATGAAACAAGATATACCCGGTACCTTTGAACTTTGACATGACTCAAGATATACCCCGGTGCCCTTGACCTATGACATGACACACGATATATCCCGGTGTCATTGAACTTTGACATGAAACACGGTATTCCCCGGTGTCCTTGACCTTTGACATGAAGCACGATGTCCCCCCCCCCCCCCCTGTCCTTGACCTTTGACATGAAACACGATACCCCCCTGTCCTTGATCTTTGACATAACACACAATATACAGACAGCTTTCATGCGAGCAAAAATTCTTTTTGATCCTGTTCAGCAACACTTTGCTGGGTTTGTTTCTAAGTTTACTCTTGTAATTCAACAACAACCCCAGGTAGTTCAATTTATCTACAATATCTAATTAACATCCATTATATGTCCAACTTTCAGTAACCCCCAATTACCCTACATTACGAAAACACGGTGCTCTTACTGCCGTCTTGCTGTGTTAAATCAGAAACACGAAAATTGTCACTGTTAAACATACAACATTTCAGAAAATTTTGCGGTTTGCTAATATCTCTTACATGTTTAATATTTAAAGTCCGTGATAGAACTAAAGACATATTGTGTTAATGTTGCTACTTTTAGGGAAAAGTTCGAATCAATAGAAAAACCCGAAAAATGGAAAAGTTTATGTGGTGTTCTCGATCTATTTCATAAATCTACTCGAGGAAAAATTGACCGAAGGGAGACAACCGCCATATCATAACTTGTAATATACCGTGAATAACTTCCAGTACGTGTATAACACATACAGGTACAGTGTATTTATAACATTTCAAATTGTAGGTTAATACTAAAGTTGGAAATTCTGTGATATATGACAGTTCGAATCCATGAAGACACCAATCCTTATTGGTTACATTTAATGATGTTTAAAATGGTTAGCTCAGTTAAACTCAGTATTTAAACAGTCGTATGAAAATACAAACTTAAAAATACCACTACCTAAAAGATGATAAAAAAATACCTAACATATCGAAAAATGTTACCCATCTTCTCCCAAAAGGTTCATCTCAAGTAGTATTTGTTTATTTGAATATTAGATGTTTGTACGTCTGTGTAAATTCTTAATTTTCTGGAGCTAATGTTTTCAATTGATAAGCTGGTGTTTATCCTCGTGTAAAGAATGTCCATGAAAACCATGCTCAACATTCCGCGTGAACAATTCGCGCTTTTTACTGGAGTTATCGGTTACACAAACACGTGTTCCATGTATACACACCTCGTTCTTACTTAGAACAGTTCATGCTTTCATCCCTTGCCTGCGTAGAAAAAAACCTGTCTCGCGGAATTGTCAATATAAAAACATCTCGGAGTTAAAATGTCATTTATTGAAATATATATAGTAAAAATCAACAAACAGCAAATTCTGAGGAAAGATTTTATGGGAAAAGATATAAAATCTACATACAGATATTTATGAAAATATTATTTTGATTTACGTGTATATGTTTAATGTAAGAATACATGTGTGACTAGGTTTTCGAATGGCAGAAACACAGGGGCATGATGTCTAGTGACAGTATATGTTCGATTTTTATTTTGGTATCCCAAAAACACTTAAACCACTCAACCCTCCCTCCCTCCCTCCCCCGCCCCTTCTCATTCCAATCTCATTTCTAACAACATTTCCCCCGGAAGGGACAAACATAAGTCCTAATTATGGTATCCCTGTAACGGAGTGAATTACAGCAAAATAGAAGGGTCTCTTAACTCAAATTAAAAAATGTATATGGAAACTGAATAGAAACTATAGGCATGTAACTGTATATTCTAAAACTTTGCTTGTTATGAATTAAATAGTATTTTTTATTGCTCCTTTACCCTGTTCCCGTATACATGTATCACTCTTCTTTGTCTGTGTAGCGTTCGTTCATTCTCAATTTCTTGAATATGATATAATATAATTCTGTAATATTTTATTATAATCGACAACTGTCTGCTGCACTAGTTTGATATGATTGTAAACACGTGTCGGAATAATTTCCGTCCAATTCGATTTTAAATGTTCCCGTAGTAAAATAGCAATAAATCGTCGACTGGAAACTATGGCAAGCCGATAAAGGCTTCATAGATCTATAGCGCGTGGCTGCTAAAAATAAAGAACCGAACTGTTAAAATGCGTTTTTGTCGTATTTCTTTATATCTTAAGTAATAAACGAACAAAGATCGTAAACTGAATAGAAGTTTTATTATGAAATTGTTATATTCACATTTTTTTCAATTTCGCGAACAGAAGAAAGAAAATAGTCTTAGTCTAATTGCCTTGAATGGATCTACATCCGGTAAGGTCGTTCAAAGCGAAGGTCACTCGGTGCAAAATCGTTTTCCTTCATAGGAATGAGACGGACTGTTTCATTACGGTAGGAAACTGGCAGTCTATTGAGCTCCTCCCTAATTCCTCGGAGGACGTTTTAACGTGTAGTTAGAACTTAAAGTCTACCAGTTGTAAAAAAAATGTCGGAAATGAAGAAAGTGCTTTATAAATATTACATTGAATAAAATATTATATCAATTATTATGTTAAATGATTGTATATTGATAAATATACTGTATACATTTGTATATACATATATATTAAATGATTTTATATTATATACATTCAGAAAGGGCTTAATCTAAGTTAGAAAACGTGTGCCTAATTTCTTTGTATTGTAATAGATAAAAGCAAAATATGTTTAAATCAAGTCGAATTATACCAGTAAGTAGGATGCCTCTCATTCTCATTTAACTGTTTCTTTTGTCAACAGGCAATCATATCATAGGGGCCTGATAAAATCTACAAAATGAATAATTATTTTGATAGATATATGTACATGTGAAATACATTCCCGCGGTCCTTGTACATGAATTTTTTTTGCTTTTTTCATCAATGTAGATCTTGATGGTTAGAATACTTTTCTAACACAGGGACCTGTTTATTTGTTGTTTCATTGAGCTAATGCACGTCTCTACCCATCATAGTATTCTGAACAAACATGTGCACGTCCCTGTGCATGATCTTGACTCATTACAGTGCCAAGGGAAGGTCGACGACTCCGGAACATTATAATGATAATAAGTATCATAATGACATTTCATAAATCATTAATATTATACAATAAAAACACGTGTTTAGAGCTAGGATAAAGTAATATCAAATTTCTTATCAGATGGCCGGAGTTTTTCTCTCACAGTATGGAATAACTAACAAGTGAACAATGTGATAATTGATAGTAGGTAAAACCTGGGACATAAATGATATCTGGGGTGTAAAATCTGCATGGCTTATCAAAAGAATGATATATCGTGGAATTAAAGCTCTCTTAATTATCTTGATCTATGTATCTATCTACTTTTAAAAAGTATGGCTAAGATTTGTCATATTATAATACATTAATTAATTGTCTATGAATCATTCTGTAGGATGAAATATTTAATATATTGTGACCAAATGGTCGGCTGTGATAGGGTATCTGAAAGGTGTTTTATGAGTAGAGTTTTTAATGATTGTCACTTTATAGTATGAAATTACGCTTTATTCATAACAGATATTTTTCACTCTAATTTTAATTTATTCCCATTCAAGTTTCTTATTTCTCAGTATAATGAAAAATATGACGCTGTCAGCATATACAATATTTATGAGTCATCAACCATTTGATATCTGTCCCGACAACCCGCTCCACGGTAAATCACGATTAGAGCATGTTTTTATGATTTAGTCATTTTGGTGGTGATATATTTCAGATTTGATCAAATTTAGAATTTTTGTGATTGGACCCTGCACCGTCACGAGCGGCGTTCATCACTTCAGTGGACACTGCACGTGCAAATGATACCTCTGTTGAATTATGCACGTGCACCATATGTTGCCATTTTTATGAATATACCAACTGCTGAAACTGATGTTACATTTTAATCTATAGCCATTTCGTCAATACTACAAAATATACCTTCATAAAACCAAGTAGAATACATTGTATGTATTTTTCTATATATTATGCTTCGGAGACAAGATATTTGTTTAGGATTACAATCAATACTTTGGCAATCCATAATTGAATAATCTACATAACTTCATCAGTGTGTAAGAAAACGGAAATGTTGTCATTCATCGGCAAAATAGATTACAGAAACAAGCGATTTGGAAAATTGATGTGATGAAGAAGAATATTAAAATTTTCGAGTGAGTGGTTGTTCTTGTTCGTGGTATATTCTACTCCTGCTGACATAAAACTATAGAGACCTAACTTTATATAAAGCCAGATAGAGCGAAAGAAAATGACTAGATAAAACACTAGGGCAAAAAGTCCTTTGACACACAACGATGGTCCAAATTCTACGTAAGCCGAGTCAGGGACGTAATAGATACTGATCTATAAAACCTGACAGGTAAACTTGTTATAAACTTATAATGCCATTTCTAACTCCTACCCTAAAGTAGACGTGTTAACATATCTTTGTTCAACTTGACATATTTCAAAAGATTTGTCAAAGTTGCGGTCACTTTCCAATAAGTTGAGTCAGACCATGGGGGTAAAGCCGCCAAAAAAATGAAAACAGCCTCGTCCCCGTTCGGTGTTCAACACGTGGTGGGAACGAGGATAGGTCGCTTCTACACATGGAAAAATATGGGTTTGGTTATTTCCTGTGCGAATACACACAGATTTATGAGCGTGTAATTCAATGGAGGAAGAACATTCCACCAAAATAAATAAGGTGAGTGATGCTTGAATACTATACTATCCGCTGAGTGTATCATACCAGGGGATCTGTGCGTCCTTATCGAGCTTCATAGCCCGAAGTTTGATGAAAGGCCAAAAATATGTCAGACATTGAAAATGGCGGTCGGTACTTCCTGTGATGTCCACGGTGTTTTTTAATTGGCATTTATCCAAGTTATAACACCTGGAAACAGCAATTTGCTTTGCCTGTAATGATCCTCAATAAAGTAGAATCGTGTGTGTTACTGTTTTATGTGAATTGTTGGGGTGAAATGCTCAGAAATCACCTGAACTAACCGTGAGAGTTGGACAGCGGCGGTATGCACTTGTTTGTTTTGACGTCCAACACGGTGTACAGGGGGGCATTCGGTCCAAGTTTTAAAAGTTATTGTACATTAATGTCACACCTCAAGTCTTTGGTATATGTGATGCAATATACAAATGCTGTTATTAGTTTATAATTGGTTAATTTACGTTGACAATAAGACACTGAACGCTGTTGTGATTTTGTAACGAGTTTGCCGACCAGTCACAGGTAGCCCTCCATGACACAGATTTTGATAAACACCGATGGCCTATTTTCTACGTTCCAGCAGAATTGGTTGCTGTAAAATAACATGTCGACTCGTTGAGTATGTAAACACAATTATTTGATTGTGAATATGATGTGACTATCAAATGTCACCGATAGTATTGATAATAATGACAAAATTTCTAAGCTGTGAATGACTCGACTATGTGTATTAAAAAAATAGGTCAGATTTTTTGTTCAGGCGAGCTTCACAAATTTTTTGAGGTTGTTTATAAATATATCACTATTTTAATGTACAAGGGAAATTTAAACGAATTGCTTCTTGGTCACTCATATTGGATAAATCGATCGCTCAGCATGCCATCATTTTATATCTCAGAACAACCTAATTGATACACTTGTGTATTAGTATAAAATTTTTTAGGCCATATAATTAGGCTTTTCTACAACTTCGCTTGTATAAGCAAGAATGTAACCATTCAAGGAGCACAAAGTTGAAATAAGGTAAACTTTGTCTAGAAAACATATCTATTGCATTGTGGCCCTGGAACCCATGATATATTAGATATCGCAAATATACATGCTTGCAAATTTCTATACAATTAAATTCTAATAATAGGTATTGTTTTATGTTAATGAAACCGAATTTCAAAAAATCTATATTTTCAAATATTTTCAGTGTGACAATTTGCAAATTGATTCGTTTCAGATTAACAGATTGATAACAAAAATTCTGTCTTTGTTTGACAGTCAACCATAGGAATTGTAAATGTTTGAAGGTCTTACGTTAAAATACCTGGTTACTCTGTAGTTACTGGCTCTGATTGTTATTTTTTTTCCAGTGAATAACAAGGACGAATAACATCGTTATTGAAACACAAAACATGAAAATTAATGAATCACCAGGGCAGGACACTTCAATCATGTCCACCCTCCCCTAGTAACCATCACCAGGACACTGTTCACCCATGTCCACCCTCCCCTAGTAACCATCACCAGGACACTACTCACCCATGTCCACCCTCCCCTAGTAACCATCACCAGGACACTGCTCACCCATGTCCACCCTCCCCTAGTAACCATCACCAGGACACTGCTCACCCATGTCCACCCTCCCCTAGTAACCATCACCACTACTCACCCATGTCCACCCTCCCCTAGTAACCATCACCACTACTCATCCATGTCCACCCTCCCCTAGTAACCATCACCACTACTCATCCATGTCCACCCTCCCCTAGTAACCATCACCAGGACACTGCTCACCCATGTCCACCCTCCCCTAGTAACCATCACCAGGACACTGTTCACCCATGTCCACCCACCCCTAGTAACCATCACCAGGACACTGCTCACCCATGTCCACCCTCCCCTAGTAACCATCACCAGGACACTGCTCACCCATGTCCACCCTCCCCTAGTAACCATCACCAGGGCACTACTCACCCATGTCCACCCACCCCTAGTAACCATCACCAGGACACTGCTCACCCATGTCCACCCTCCCCTAGTAACCATCACCACTACTCATCCATGTACACCCTCCCCTAGTAACCATCACCACTACTCACCCATGTCCACCCTCCCCTAGTAACCATCACCAGGACACTACTCACCCATGTCCACCCTCCCCTAGTAACCATCACCACTACTCATCCATGTCCACCCTCCCCTAGTAACCATCACCAGGACACTGCTCACCCATGTCCACCCTCCCCTAGTAACCATCACCAGGACACTGTTCACCCATGTCCACCCACCCCTAGTAACCATCACCAGGACACTGCTCACCCATGTCCACCCTCCCCTAGTAACCATCACCAGGACACTGCTCACCCATGTCCACCCTCCCCTAGTAACCATCACCAGGGCACTACTCACCCATGTCCACCCACCCCTAGTAACCATCACCAGGACACTGCTCACCCATGTCCACCCTCCCCTAGTAACCATCACCACTACTCATCCATGTACACCCTCCCCTAGTAACCATCACCACTACTCACCCATGTCCACCCTCCCCTAGTAACCATCACCAGGACACTACTCACCCATGTCCACCCTCCCCTAGTAACCATCACCAGGACACTGCTCACCCATGTCCACCCTCCCCTAGTAACCATCACCAGGACACTACTCATCCATGTCCACCCTCCCCTAGTAACCATCACCAGGACACTGCTCACCCATGTCCACCCTCCCCTAGTAACCATCACCACTACTCATCCACCCTCAGCCTCTATAACCCAGTCTCAAACCAACACTCCCCATCCCCCCTCTCTTATTGAACAGTAAAAGTACACCTTAGAAACTTTGTTCAATGTTCAGACTTTCATGTCCCAGAAATTCCCTTGATGTGTTATTAAGTATGAACAAAGAAAAACAATGTTGATTGAGACAAATTTGAATAGCAACAGTTTTGAACATAGTTTCTTATGCTTGTACTGTTTTCATCTAGTTCTTTTCCTCCTCTTGAAAATTACAGTGATTCCTTATATTAAAGCACGAGCCCATGATATTGTCTGGCATGAGTTTCATCAATATTCTCTTACTTCAGAAATTCCTAAACTTCTCCATTACAGAATTTAAGGAAATTTTCTCAAGTTAAGGAAATGTCATTAGTTTAGCTTATTGAAAATCACATCTGTAGGATTAATCATTTTTCAACTCAATAATCAAAAGCTATGGCGTCACTTGAATTTCTGAAGACTTTTCTTGTTGACACAGTGCATCATCCATTTTATAGTTGAGCCAATTGTATCGATATTCAATCATACCCTGTGCCTAATGCTGAAATGTAGTGAAGAAGATCTTTAAAAATCATGATCAGTTTGTCAATTTCTCAGTTGCATACATAGGAAGGAAAATATCTACAAAAGCAACCAAAATGCTAGGGGAAATTTGATGGATGTGTTTTAAGGTATCAAGCTAGTAGTTATGTTTTGGAATATTGTTTTAATGTATTTTGACTTGAAATTATCGCTGGTTTTCATATTCACCTTAAAATTGAAAAAATCTCCTGAAAGTTTCCATCTTATAGTCAAACTTTGGATGATGATAGAAAATCGTGATCGATTACTGGAGGTCAAAAAACCATGACTAATCATTGATTAGATGGACTAATCGGAACAACACAAGCCTTATGTGTCTGGAATGCCCTGATGTAGACATGTGTGCTGGGTCCCTACCAGTGTACGTGTAGGAATGTAGATTATAGATGTAAATATAAGTGGTTCTTTTGGAATGTACTTAGTAAAATGATGAACCTCGCATTTCTTCCATACTTCAATATCATCTGATGGAATGTGATGCACTTGGAGAACACCTATCAATTATACAACATTCAGCATTACAGCAGGCAATTTTCTTATCAACAGTTTTTTCCCGCCCAAATTTACAGAACTAATTTTCAAGTTGTTTATTGTGGATAAAGTTTGATGAATCTTAGCATTTTAACATAATTTCAACATGCGCAAAATATTTCTGCGGGGATGGGTAGACTCAATTACAAGAGGGATATTCTTCGTTTGGTAACTGATACCGGAAGGTGGTATAAATATATCCTAAGTCTTGATACACATAAGAAAGCTCCAGAGATGTTCCTAATGAGATTTTTGGTGTTCCTTGTAAAGACACTACCATACATTCCCTAATGCAACTGCCTGTTTTTAAATAAGTATACCACCCAGGGTTCTTTTTGCCTCATTTTGGGAAGAAAATTGATGAATCGGGAAAGAGTTTTTCAGGAGTAAACTGCTAATTTTGGGAATTTCGCCTAAATAGGAAATAATTTCAGTTGGGAATTGGGCCTATTATCAGCCCCCAAAGCCCTCCGAAATAGCCTTGCCACCATAGTATTACAGATTTAATTTTGATTGTTTCATAATTCTGCCACTGAACAGGGACTTTGTGAGTTATGAAAGTGACCAATTATAATAAATTGCTGTCAGGATGAAAAGTTTAGTCTTTGCTGCAGTCCAAATTTAGAAAAAGTCGAAAATGAGATTAATTGTTTGAGGGAAAATATTTGTTAAGTATCCTACACCCAGCATCTTTACCTTGTCAATTACAGCGTTTCATATCAGAATGAAAATCTCCCAAAGAATATTAACTATAAGTCTGTATAGACACGAATAGCTATGATTGAATAAATGTTAATGATGTTTGGAATCCCTGATAGGATATTCTAATCAAAAGGCGGTTTATAGGCTTAGATCAAAAGATGGAGAATTTGGGGAAAATCCAAATGATTTATTTTTTTGATATTGCTGATGCTTTAACTAAATGTAAATAAGAATTTCTGTTACTTTTAGAATTTTTGATTAAATAAAGACAAAAAACAAGGAGCCTTAAATACAAGAATTTTACATAGAATTTAAAGGATTTTGAAAATATCTGCAAGAAAATATTGTATGCATTTAGAAGTTTAGTTTTAACTTTACCAGATTGTGAAAAGAAGAGTTTTATTTGGGAACATAATAAAATATTGTTTTGCTTCTTTTTGATTTCAAGGAAATATACTAATACCAGCATTTGTCTGTAAGAATATGCTCATGAATGCCTCCTTGAGTAAAAAATTATGTAAAAAATGTGAAAATTCCAGACATTATAATTGGTACGTATTTAGCTAGTTGAGATCCACAAATAGAATCGTGCTAGCCTATTAAAAGTATTTGTAACAAATACAGGTTTATATTTGAACTGGAGGAAAAAGGGACAAGAATTTTTTGTGATACATAGTTTTAAGTAATCCACCTTAAGTGGGTACATATAATTGGTCTTTGTTCGTTGGAATTTCGTCCATGCGACACTCCATTTTTTGCCCCAGCTTAAGAGCTATTCACTCATAGATATTAAGGACCCCCATGGATAGTGTTTATACCTGTGTCTTTAGGGGGTTAAGGGAAGAGACAAACTGAACCATGTGACCTATCTTCAAATGGTCATGTATATATGAGAGTCACAATTCGTCTCTGACACCATGACCTGGACTTATTTTGTTTATCTCAGTCCAAATATTTTGACCAGTTTTAGCTATACTGGGCTGTTAGTTTATGTAGAGGGATTGATCACGTTGGTTTTAATGTGATTTTCTAGCAAGAATTTTAAGTACGAAAATACCTTTATATTGATAAACCTATTGAAAAAGGTAAATGACTTGACAGAATTGGTAGGATGTGCTTGTTAACATTTGAAATTTATAATATTTTCCAGAAAAAAAACTCTTAATTGGAGATGAATTACAATGTAAGCCTGTCCTTCCTATGTGGAGTGGTTTGGGGTGGGTTATATTTCTCAGGAAGCCGACAACACAAGAGTATGGTACCCACAGTGGTGTTCTTGGGCAAGACACTTAAGCCCAAATTGACAACAGATCTAGATAACAATGCAACAATCCATCAGTTTAAGTGGGGTAGCCACCAACTACTACAAAGAAGCAGAACCTTACAATGACTGATTGTCCACTGGCCATAAACCAACCAACATTCAAACTACATATAATGTGACAATTAATGTTGATGACACTTCAATGATTAAGAACTGCTGAATTTTGTTTGAATAGTATATTTGAAAGCGTTCAAAATGTTGATGTCTCTAAGGTTCAAACGTGCTGTAACTTCATGTGTACTAAGTTATGGACACCAGAGGTCTAAATGTGATATTAAATAGCATGTACTCCAAATTAGCAATGTTAGATTTCAACTCGGACATAGCAAGCTCAATTACATTATTATTATTATTCTCTTTATTTCCTCCAAAATGAAGATTTTATAAACAGAATAAATACATAAGTGTATATACAAATACATTTGAATGACATACATGTAGGAATAATTAAATGTGCATAATTTTTTACAAGTGGAATTAATAATAGACTTGTGCATTATAGTCGATTAGTGGTACTATGTACATAATCTACGATAATATGTCTCTACATTCGAATATCACTTTCTAGACATATCTATTTCACATACTCATATATTAAATTACTATAATTAATAGATTACACTTTCGGTTGCTCCATCATCTGTTGACACCATTTTCATTTGACTAA
The DNA here is from genome assembly GCF_902652985.1 of Pecten maximus. Lineage (NCBI taxonomy): Eukaryota > Metazoa > Mollusca > Bivalvia > Pectinida > Pectinidae > Pecten > Pecten maximus. The sequence goes on from NC_047028.1 coordinate 18,812,732, forward strand.
ATTCTTTTAGTTATTGAACTGAAATGACTCCAATTCTCTAAAACAATACCTATTTAACTTCAGCCGCTGTAAGGCCGAAAAATGATAGATCACTTGTGTCAATTTTTACCACAGTCAGTTAACTCTTTCTTATGTGTCCCATTATATCATGATTATGCATTATAATTTAAAAAAATGTGTTCTAAACTAAAAAACTGCATATCTTTTATCAGAATTAAAACGTTGTTTCCTGAATTGATGCTGTCATTCTCATATCAAATTGATCGGGAAATGCATAAGAGATTAAATGTTTAAAAATTTCCCATATATATCAATATTTATAATGTGTTTAAGGACTAGAATTTTGAAAAGGGTAGCTGTCACAAAGAATTTCACACGTGTTATTTTGTGTCACACTCTGGCCCAGACCAGGGTGTTTCTAAAGCTACCTGTCAGAGTTGTGACACACCAAACAGTTTTATTAAAACACCTGCTTTCTAACAAACTTTGAATACAACTTGTTAAATGGCCTGGAGTGGACAGGTTTTCTGATATAACACTTTTAGCATCCTTCTGCTAAGTCAGATTACACTCACAACAGTATTGAGTACAGGTGCAATTATAAAGTATGGGTTTGATATAGGAGGCAAAATCATTAACCGACTTTCCAATAGGCTTGTCCCCTCCCATAGTGGGGGGGGGGCTGTATCAATGACGTCAATATTGCACAAGACAGTTCTGGGAACGGAAGATGGCAATAGATTATCTTTAACTTCCAATTTACTATCACTTCAAGCTTCAAGGTCAGGTTCTGAATTGATGGTTTGACCTTGAATTATCTGGAGGTAAAGTTACAATCGACCTCCAATTCTGTGTGGCCAGAAAGTTGAATAAGGTTGATTAAAAGAGCTTGCATAAGCATTAGCCAACGTAAAGGAAACCCATTTCACTTTGTGAGGTAATCCCTTGTGTGATTCTTGTGGTTTTATATAATTACACATCCTGTTGATGGTGGGAAGTGGCCTTCTTAGTATTTATTATTGTCCCCCAATTTATTGATTTTTTTTTGGGGGGGGGGAGTTAGGAAGTAATTATCTGACCATTGGCCATATTTGAGGAGTTGAGCTGGGGATATATTATAATCTGGGATATAGATGATTACCTATAACTATCATCCACTTAGGGATAGGGTCAGAATTATAATTCAGTTCTTGGAAAATTTTATAATTTAAAAATAATAATAGTGCGATACCATATTAAACTTATTATGTGCAGCTTGTGCGCTTACAAAATCAGAAAAGGGGTGGGCTTGATAAAACCATGTTTAGTGAAATGTTTAAATGTTAAATCTGGATGAAAAAAACTCATTCTTTCATTTACATACCTTTATGTGTTGCGAAAACAATCCAAAATGTTTGGGAGTAGGGTTATAGGGGCAGATATGCTGATTAGGTCAAACACGGTAATTATATTCACATGTTCATTAATCCTTGGAACTCTAATCCTCTCATTTCCTGGATCAGTTTCAATGGATGGAAGGCTGGAGGATACAGTAAGGGAAGAGGTGTAAATAATTTTCTCCCTGGAGACTCATGAAGTGCTACAGGTACGCACCTCAAATAGATGAGGGTGGGGATTGGGGGTGGGGTGGTACAGGTATACACCACAGATAGACAAGGGTGGGGTGGGGAGGTACAGGTACTCATCACAGATAGACAAGGGTGGGGTGGTACAGGTACGCACCTCAAATAGACAAGGGTGGGGTGGGGTGGTACAGGTACACACCTCAAATAGATGAGGGTGGGGTGGGGTGGTACAGGTACACACCACAGATAGACGAGGGTGGGGATTGGGGGTGGGGCAGTACAGGTACACACCACAGATAGACGAGGGTGGGGATTGGGGGTGGGGAGGTACAGGTACACACCACAGATAGATGAGGGTGGGGATTGGGGGTGGGGAGGTACAGGTATACACCATAGATAGACGAGGGTGGGGATAGGGGGTGGGGTGGTACAGGTATACACCACAGATAGATGAGGGTGGGGATTGGGGGTGGGGAGGTACAGATATACACCACAGATAGACGAGGGTAGGGATTGGGGGTGGGGAGATACAGGTACACACCACAGATAGACGAGGGTGGGGATTGGGGTTGGGATGGTTCAGGTACACACCACAGATAGACGAGGGTGGGGATTGGGGGTGGGGATGGTTCAGGTACACACCACAGATAGACGAGGGTGGGGATTGGGGGTGGGGCAGTACAGGTACACACCACAGATAGACGAGGGTGGGGATTGGGGGTGGGGTGGTACAGGTTCACACCACAGATAGACGAGGGTTGGGATTGGGGGTGGGGTGGTACAGATTAGGTTTATGATATTATCTACAAGGTCTTGTCAATATATAAATACTTTAGAGGATTATATGCGGATATAAGAGATAACAAGCTTTCTTTCTAGTGTGTATAAGTAGTGATTTCCTGTCAATAATTCTGATCTAGATCATAGGTACTTAAATACTTAGGTGGGTTCATAATCTGTGTTAACCAGAGATGATGTAAGCTTTGTGTAGCATTGTTTGCAAACGTCAATCAAGGTAAGCAATGTTTTAAAGCATGGAATTATATATTAACATTTTAATAGTCTTGTGTATCACTATTTATAAGAAGAAATCACTGTTTAGTGTAGAGCATAAAATCTGCAGTTAAAGTCTGTAAAATATCCAGTAGAATCCTGGTATAGTTTTGTGATGAGTATCACAATAAACTGTCACAAGAAGTGCATTCAAACTTTATTTTTCATATGAATATGTGCACAGTTATACTTTCCAGCCAAAGCATCTAATCATAGACTATAACATTTCTTTAAAGTTTTCATTGATAATGAACTTGAATAAATGCTAACTAAATTTTTTTTTTTTTTTTTTTTTTCGTGACAAAACAAAAATAAGTAACAACAACAAAACCAAACACACAAAACAAAACAAAAACAAAAAACTGAGAAAATTACCAAAAAGTTTCATTCACCCCTAAGGTTGTCAGAATAATATTGCTTTAACTTGAATATATATCTATAGTTTACCAGAAATTATTTAACCATGAACAGACGTCCATTTATTTAGAGTAATCTTATCTGTAGAGGAGCTGGTGTCCGAATGATTTAAACCAGGGCAAATCTGAGGATAGAGGCAATGCAATCACATTTATTTTAAACAAGGATAGTGAACCTCAGTGTTCCATGCAGTGAACGGCTAGCTGGTTAATCCAAACATTCAGGGATAACTGGTTGACCGATTCCTGTTCTGAATAAAAAGGTCACATGATCAGGTGAAAGGCCTAGTAGGTAGATGACTGGTTAATTTTGATGGCAATCGGAGAAAATTCAGAGGTGTGTAACGATTATTGTAATCGATTTCAAAAGACTTGTATGTTTTTAAACAAATTCTTTGTTCAATGTATATTGTTCTAACACAATATTTCCTTCCGTTCAATTTTATTTATTTTAAATTTGTTTAAAATTTTGTCTTAAGTATAATCTGTTTTTCCGAAATGTCCTATTGATTTGACGTACTTATTTCAGGTAAATTAACCACAAAATAAACTGGTACTTCTATACATTAATCTCAATCGGTGAAATGTACGCCCAAGGCAATTCGAGTACCCTTTACACAATAAAAAGCTATTTTGAAAAGTGATGAACCATTCTCGTAAGATTGTGTTTTATTTTTGAGCCCATTTAAAAGTCCAGATTATCTAAGAGACTTTTCCAAAGGGTCAGTGAACGAGTAAACGATTAAGTCGTTGGCCGTTTTATATAACTATGCATTCACATAATGGTTTCTTTCTAATGGAAGCGAACAGCAAAAAGTCTTTATATTTTTAAAGGCATTGTTACACAGTCTTCTATTCTACGGGTCTGATTTGACTGTTATCAGTAAAGTGCAATTTAGCCCAGTTTGGGGTTTTCTTTTGTTGAACAAAAGCGAGGTCAGTATCTCCAGACATATTAGCAGATTACATTGTAAGGTAATATTGTCTGTGACAACGTTTAGTTTGACATGTTTTTTAAAGGAATCAACAAAGAAGACTCTGTTCAATAACTTTCTACCAACTTGTTTAGCACCATAGTATTAAACAAATCTTCTAACTCCTTAAGTCTTGATATATTTTTGTTTTGTTGTAAAACTGTTATTAATAATGTTGAAATTTTATATTTCACTATTTATGCTGTTAAATAGATAATAAATTGTTGCTTGATATTTAAAAAAAACTACATTTTTGTTTTTTTCACATACATAATTTCAGATTGTTCATGTACTTATCTTGCTTGATAAGTGTAAATATTGATTACAATAATTGATAACAAAAAGTTCAAGGAATTAGGGTTTTGAAAATTTGTCAATGTACTATTGAAAAATAAAGATATTAATTCCCTGTCAAAAGCATAAGCTGTCGATAAAGGTGTCATGACAAAAGAATTAAAATGTTGGTTCCTGTTTGCATCATGGGTTTCCTTATTCAGGGATTATAAGTTGACAAGCTAAAGGAAATGGCTCCCGCTGGATGTGTTTTGGTGTTATTTCCCTACTGTTTTTGCTGATGATTTAAAGGAATAGCATTAGTTCATATTAGTTATTAGTGGACTTTAATAAAGAGGTCGCCCTGGGGCCCTTCTACAGGTGAAATAATAAGGGGCTGCCCAGGGGCTCTGCTACAGGTAAATGTCCCCAGCTGTGGCTACCTGTTAAACATGCTAATGACCCTTTGGTTACACAATCAACAAAAGGGGCTGACCCAGCTCCCTACTAAGCCAGGATAAGGGGTTGGGCTGTGGCAGCTGTCAGTCATCTCACCTGAATCTTTTTATGAATGGAAGAGAGTATCTGAATGTGTACAAGGTGTTACTACACTTCATTTTACCTGTGTATAGTACTCCTATCCGCTGACTAAAGGGATGACTGGCCACTGAGATGAATGACCATTAGGGCTACAAGCCAGGTCTGTTTTGGTCACTGGGATGATTGACCATTGAAGCTATTGGCCATGGTTTAACTGTTTTGACCACTGGGTTGAATGACCATTAGGACTATACAGAAGAAGTGTGGACTATAAATACAGGTGACCACAAGCTGTCAGATTCAGTATCAGTGTTAGTGCTAGGGGGACATTTGTATCTCAAGTTCTATGGAAAAGTGCTGGTAATGTGTATACAGTAACCACAGTTCCGTTTTCATTTATATATTGGTAAATTCCGTGTATATTGTTTGTGTATCATAATATGTTTCCTGGTTCATAGGTATTTCAGTATAGGATTTTACTTTTGAAATATTAAGTGAAACATATTCAAAGGAATCCAGGGAAACTTTAATTTAGTGCTAAACCAATCTCAGAGCACCTGCCACAGTTTAGTGCCCAGAGATTAGAAATTAGAACTTACTTCATATACCATTGGTTTTTTCCTTTGGCAAACGTAGCTACAATTCGATCAGCTTCATATATTATTTAATCAGGAGAGAAGCATTTTTCAATTTCACCAAGACCTGGAGAATGAATGTTTCAAGTAAATGAGATTGGATTGTGCATTTTAAGTCTATCCAAGGGTACCTGAGGATCATGGGAATTAAAAGGTTCCTATGTGTATCTGGAGCAACTGATTTGGATTCCAAAAAACGGAAGAGTGAAGGTGAGTTGATGGATATAAGTTGTTTGGTTAAATGTTTTGTCTCGTTTGCATTTCAATTTGCAGCAGTTTCTGCTTTAAGGCAGAACTATAAGTTGAACTCTACTTTGCTAGCTGGCAGTTAAAGTTTTTGGCTGACTGGGACTGTCAAGATGAATGAGATTTATCAGAATAGAAACTCTTGACATATGTTGGGAGTTTTTAAGTGTTTGATGCACTTGCATGGATTGCTTTCAAATTTGGATGTGACATATTGCAAATTTGTATAGTTTGCTCATGAGTATTTAAAAACAAGGGTACAGAACTTGTTAGATGTTTCTTTTTACATTGTACAAATTATACTAATCAGGAAATTGGTGCCAATTATGATTTTATAAATAATTGTCATTTCTCTTCTACAAATGTGCCTGGTATGTTGTTACCGAGTTGTCGAACGGTCTTATTCGATTGAAGCAGTTTAATAACGAAAAGTGTGAAACACAGAGGTTTAAAACTTTTAAAACTGATGAAAAGAATTAGAAATCTTTGGAAATAGTTGTGTTAATTATTTCATAACATTGCTGAGCCTAGAAAAGATTTGCAAAAGCATGAAATTTGTAAGTGTTGTGCTCTTCTAACATTGTGTAATTTATGTTTTGTAATTTGAAAATATTGCCATGAACGTTGAAATTCAAAATAAGTGAAGCTACCTGATCGGAGAGGCTAAGAGGTTAATAAGGGAGGTCCCCAACTTAAATATCACGATCTATTGTTGTGTGTCAGCGGCCCACAGTAATGTTTCCGGTTACGAGTATAGTCGACCAAATCTGACCCCATGTCTTCTGACCCCTAAAACCCCTGTACATCCACCATATCACAATACCAGTAAAGAGGGTCTTGAGCTCTCCTCTATAATACTGACCCCTTTTATGTATTTTTGTTTTGTGGTAGTATTTGAGCAAGCTAATTTCAGTTTCATTCAATGTCAATTTGAAACTTGTGTTTTTTTTGTTTTTTTTTTAACCAAGCTTGCATTGAATACATGTTATTTCTAAAGAAAATTTCCATGTATTTGCACAAGTAAGGGTAAAATTTTGTGTAACCTCAAAGGTTATCAGTTAATGTGTCGAAGAAAGACACATTTATCGTTTCATGTTCAAGTTTTTTCCCCTTTATTTGTTTGTTAAGATGCCATGAACAAGCTTGTAATTGTCAACAGTCTCAAATCTTTTACAGAAAGTTGTAGACTGTAACACAAGATTGAGAGAGATATGATGATTAACTACAAGCTGAGGGACGTGTCGATTTCGCCAGTTTTCTTTTGTTCGTAACACCAGATATGACAGGAAATCTATAAAACACATAATATTTTTCCAAAAGGTTTTGTTTTGAGTAGAAAGGGTAAATCATGTGTACCAGATATACCTGCTCGACTGTCAACGAGTTTAGGTAGCATATATGTGTACACTGAGGATCCTTAAAATTATTTGTAGGTTGGAGAGAACAATGAGACATTGATGGATATACAGTATTTGTTTTTATTAATTCACAAAGACGCCCATACCCCCTTAAAAAGAACAGCTAAATTGTCTTAAAAGATGCATGCAGTCATAGTATTATGCAGTAGGCTACGACACTAATAATTTCCAATTAGTTAAAACTTCTGTAGGTGTTATTTCAAACTAATGAGATATGTTGTTAAGGTAATAAAACATTGTATAGGAAATTTGAACTTATTATAAATTTTAATACATATTTGAAATTGAGTGATAGTTACATTGTTAACACTAAGATTGTTTGTTTTCTGGGTTTATTCCACTGTGAACAGCTAGGGTCTTTTTGAGTCAGGGTCTCCTTGTAGTAGTTGGTGACTACCTCACTGATCAACATGTGTGAGACCGTTGAATGCCATCCAGAGTAATTAGAGTAAAGAGTTTTCCCTAAGGACAACCAGACAACTCAGCTTCCTGAGACACACAAACTAACATTGGCAGGGAATGTTGAACCACACATGTGGCTGTGCAACAATCTCAGCTATGATGGCCCCCTACAACACTAAGATTTAAAACACTTGATTCAATATTTTAAAAATACAATGATATACCGGGTATATCGCATGCACTATGCCTAAAATGTTTGCAAAATTAGAAAAAAATCTGTATCTTCAAAAGAATTGTTCTAAAACATTCCTTTTTAAAATGAAAAGTTGTTACTGACACCCAGATATATATATTTCTTCCATCTCATCAGGGGAAAAATGATGAAAATCATTAAAATGGACAAATATCTTCTCATACTGTGTCGGCTACTAAGAATTTTTTTGATCGATTTCAAAACCCTGGACTTTAGATTCAAAAGTTGTATTGGAAACGTTCAAACAAATTCTTTCTTATTTCACCTTTGAATGATAGTGGTACATCCGCTGACAAAGTTTCAAGTACCTGGTGTCAACGAAGCCTCAAACTGAAGTAGCCAATCAATAGCTCAAAGTTTCACTTCATTTACATATGTCCAGTCTTTGATCCTTTTCGTCAGTTAGTGATAATTTAACACTTCACAGAGCTGAAGCCAGCTGTTCGGACTGAATATTTTGTAGTTAGGATACCATCATTTAAATTAAACCTTCAATTTTGAGCTTGAAAATTTGCGTTTGGTTGAACAACTAAGAATCGGACTGATACAAATTGAAAAAAAAAAGTTAGGATGAACTAAATTTTGAAAAGAAACATTTATGTCTCCCCAAGATAATGCCTGAAGACTTTATAAACTAATTCTTCTTCAGTTGTTGTAATGGAACAGGGAATTAACTGTTTTTAACACTAGAGTTGTAACCAAACCTGTTGTCCCGCGGTTACAATGGATCCATTATGTTTGGTTTATCTGACCCATCCAGGTTAACAGGGATGAAATGGATATATCTGTTGTTCCCAGCTCCCATCCCCCAAACATCTGTGTGTCCCTCGTTAGGTGTCCACAACACTAGCAGGGGATACATAGATTTCTCCATTTCATGATTTTGTTAATTAAGGTGACCTAAATTCAAATGTATGCATGATTTAAATTAGCTACCATGGCTGTACAACTGCCTCCCAAACACCCAAATATACATCTGTTTCCCCCAAACTCTATGTATATCTCATCTTTGACCCTTAGGTAAGGCTTCAATTGATTCACCCAAATTGTCACATTTACCCCATATCCAAATATATCCAATCTCCATGGCCTCCTAAATCTCTGTTCCCAGTCTCAAAATGTTTGCTTGATATGTCTTTATCCTAAATATTGAAGGGCAAATTTTTTTTAAAAGTACTACAAGTCAAAAGTTTATTTTCAGGTAATCCTGTCAGGATTAGCTGTTATTTTAAATTGCATTAAGTGACCAAGCACAACAGGTGTATAGTGTGTTATCTTCCTGATTTTCACCTTTTGTACGTACTACATGTATCTTTACTGGCTCCCATTTCTGATTCTTATCTCCGATCATAGAACATTTTTATATTGCTGTTAAGTTAAGCATCTGTGACAATATTTTTGATTTAATCAGAAAATTACTTGCATTAAGATTTCATTTCAAACATTTTTACTGAATCAGGAAATCAGTGAAGTGTCCTTGAGTCTAATGATGTCTGTCTCAACAAAAGAATTTTATGATGGATTGGAAGTAATTTGTTTTATTTGGTTGTGGTTCTGTTACTGGTAGAGGAGCCTTTTGTATGGTTGTGATATAGACATAGTGTCTTCATTTCTTGACACCTGTCAAAATAACTTTGTATGTAAATATGCTTATCATTATTTAATTGACTCGAAATGATACCGATTAGGTTGATTAAATATTGAGAATTATAATTGGTTTGGTTCAAATCAGAGGAAGTAGAAATATAATGATCATTATTTAATTGGCTGTAAATGATACTGATTGTTGTGATTAGATATTGAGTTCACACTGAATGTTAAAATTGTGATTAATCAAAATTTTTGGCTTTTGTTAATTTGAATTACAATTAAAATAAAATGTTTGTCTGAATTTTTTTCTGTTAAAATATTTCTGTTTATTCAAATATGTTGGACGATGATTAATTTATTAGGCAATCCCCAGTGTATTATAACTCATAGAGTTGGATAGAAAAAGAGAGAAATAGAAAGAAGATGTAAAGAAAATAAAGACAAAAAAAGAAGAAAAGGAAGAAGTGAAAGCAGAGATTGATAAAAAGTACTGAGCAGGGAGATTTAGAAATAAAATTAAAAGACTGAGGAAGAAATAATGTGAAAATTTTAGAATCAAATAATTAGTGAGTAATTACAGTATGGATATATCATAGGTAGTAATTTCTGAACTCCCGATATAAAACCTGTACATATTGAGAGAATGAATGAGTGGGGGCCTTGTTTATGAAGTTAAAACTTCACTAATTAAGCCTGGTTGAGTGACAGTTAGGTTGGTAATGGATGACTGGTGACATTTGAACTATGGAAAACATGAGTTCATGACCTTTATTTGATAGCTTTTGTTTAAGTATGGTTAACTTGATGGATAATCTGGGGAAACAATGCTGAGGAATCTGGAATTTATGTCAGCAGATTGTTTTACTAATTAATTCTGTGAAATATTTATTTAACAAATCTTGAGTTTAAAGTGCAGTAACATTTATTTCAGCTTTTCAGAATTCTTATTACCAACTCTACTGATGTGGTATAATTGGGGGTATAATTGTTCATTTAAAATGGGTCTGTTAGACCAGGCAACATCCTGTCAGCCTTCACCTGGGACTAAATATGCTGTAGTCATTAATGAGAGGAGTATGCTATACATTATATTGGCTAGGAAGGTAACCAACACGTTACTGACCTAGGTCCCTATCTATCTCACTCTCATACATGTGTACAGTCATCCAAGGCTAATTCTGTATATAGACAAAAATAGGTTGTGGTTTGGTTTATTTTGTTTGATATCCTACACACTGCCTGGGTTGTTTAAGGACATGCCAGGTTTTGGAGGTGGAGGATAGCCGGGTACTCCTGGAGAAAAACCACCAGCTGATTTCAGTACCAGGCAACTGTCCCACATGGGTTTCAAACTTGTGACCAAGTGGTAGAGGGCTACTGGTAAAATGTTGGGACACCTTAACCACTCAGCCAACCCGGTCCCTATATGTCATGGAATAAATAGTATAATTCAAAATCATCAACTATAAAACATGTCTTAATATATAGTTTGACAAAAGTTTTCCAACATCCTGTGCAAAATCAAGATATTTATTATGGTGTGTTGTAGTTTATTTCTGAAAGAAACTTAGTAAAGACTTGTTTTCTGACATCAATTAGTCTCCAAAGGCTGTTTATTTGATGTTTGACATCATGTCTAATTTGACCAATATGTTTTGACCCACAAATCATCAGATCAGAGAGGATTCCACTGTGACTTTCACTTCTGGAAGGTTCTCCGGATTAGCTTTATAAATACTCGTAAACATTTATGTTATTGTGTTCAAAACAAAGCGTTTCTCAGAAAATATAGTTTAAAGCTAAGGCAGATCATTACAATAATTTGTAGTGAGGAGATAATTTTGTCTAAAGAGGGCGATGTCTTGGAGAACTTTCATTGGAGTGTCTCACAATCAGGTAGCCCTGTGTTCTGCATGAAATCCCAGTAAATCCCATCAGTGTGATGGCCCTCATGGTCAAATACAAGGTCATTTGATGGCTGTCTGAGAGCTCTTATGTAATCATTTCCGCCTTACTACAAAGGCCAAAGCAAACAGCCATCATTGGGCAATAAAAAATGAAAGGCTTGACCAATGGCTTAGTGGTCAGCTGACACACAATTATATGGTAATCTGTTCTGGACCCTTCATCCATAATCAAAAGGGGCTGCTGGACTTCCTGTCCGGGCCTCTATTGTGGCTGTTAGGGTCTGAGTTCCCACAGTGTTTAGAGCACCCCTGAATGTTCAGTCGTTTGGATGGGGATTAAGATAAATAGTTATGCCATATTTCACAGGACATTTCAATTTCTGTTTGGGGGGGGGGGGGGATTCTGACTTTATCTTGGGAAAGGTGACTTCGCACTATGAATATATAACTTTGTTGTAGTCAGATGACATCTTTAAATATATGAACCATTTCCTTTCACCACAGATGTTGATGACTATAATGAGGAGATTTTGATAGGCTTTCAATGCATTAGGGGAGGGAAGTGTCCTTTTCAAAGACTGAAATGTTGGGAGGGAATTAGATTTTGATGAACTAACATTGGGAAAGGGATTCTCATTAAAGGAAATTTAGGGAGGCCTGTGAATTAGATTTTGATGGACACAGGGATCCCATTGGGAAAGGGATTTAGATTTTCAGATATATGTATTGATAGGATTAATTATATTTCAGAGATTAAAATAATGATTTGAGAAAGTTTGACCTGACAAACCACCAGGGATGTTGGCACCCTGTGATTTATAAAGGTTGTAAAGTGGTGTGGCAGGTAAAACCTGAATGTCATGATTATAGCTATACTGGCCATAGGAAGTAGTTACAAGATTACACTGAGTGACACTTACCCAGGTAATCTAGGTCAGAAAACATACCTGGCATTACCTGAATAGTCATAACAATGACCTGTATTCTAAACAATACCTGTGGTTTCCTGTACCAATTATGCCTACAGAGATGGATGCACATGTCACAGCTAGGGGATATAACATGTGGTTAACCGATATTGTTAGTTAATAGTTTAAATATTAAATAGTTTATAATATATCAATTGTTAAGACTTGTCATCATGTATGCAGAATTTTGCTTAGAGATATTTTGGAAAAAAAATTAGACATTTAGAATATTAAAAAAATATTATTTCTCAGTAAGGGCCATTCACACACGATAGATGAAGTGTATAAATTTGAATGAGGGTATTTTTAACCTTTCAATTTTTTGAATATGAATAAATAATAATAAACAGAAAAATTATAATGATAAAAGATTATCAATAAATCATAATTCAAATAAGTCAGTACATGTATTTAGAATAATAAACTATTTTCTCTACAGATATACAAATTTCTGTACATTATATACAATTTTTTTTCTGTATTGGGTTATTATCGAAGATGCACCAGATTATCATCCAGAAACAATTATCTAGTGTAAAAAGTCTAACCGATCCCTGCAGCAGACAAGTACAATATTTTTCTGTCTTATTTTTAAGCATGTAATTTTTTTACTCAGTGGTGTCTGTTTTATAATAAAGTACTTTGATGTATTGGCGAAGGGGACACAGACACAAGCCAGGTGTTAGGTAAAAGTTAAACTTCGGGGGTATCTGTCAATCTGCCCTTACTGGCCCATCAGGTTTCCCATCCCACTTCTCTTAACCCTCCAGACCCGGGACTCTTAATTCCCTTTTTACCTTTTTTTCCTTCCCCGCCACCTACATGTTTGTTTCTCTTTCTCGTCTTCTCCATTTACCCCTTAGTCTTCTCTCCATCCAACTATTCCTCTCTCTTTTCAAGCCCAGTTTTGTATAGACTAGGAATAGGAGAACAAGCTCTGAGCCTTGTATCAGTCAATGGCAGGGACAGAACAAGCTCTGAGCCTTGTATTAGTCCATGGCAGGGACAGAACAAGCTCTGAGCCTTGTATTAGTCCATGGCAGAGACAGAACAAGCTCTGAGCCTTGTATCAGTCAATGGCAGGGACAGAACAAGCTGAGCCTTGTATCAGTATTGGCAGGGACAGAACAAGCTCTGAGTCTAAGTGTGTATTAGTTCATGGCAGGGACAGAACAAGCTCTGAGACTTGTATAGGCCATGGACAGAACAAGCTCTGAGCCTTGTATAGAATAGAGACAGAACAAGCTTTGAGCCTTTTATAGGCCAGAGACAGAACAAGCTCTGAAGATTTGTATAGAACAAGCTCTGAGACTTGCATAAGCCATGGACAGAACAAGCTCTGAGACTTGTATAAGCCATGGACAGAACAAGCTCTGAGCCTTGTATAGAATAGAGACAGAACAAGCTCTTAAGATTTGTATAGAACAAGTTCTGAGACTTGTATAGGCCATGGACAGAACAAGCTCTGAGCCTTTTATAGGCCATGGACAGAACAAGCTCTGAGCCTTGTAGGTCAAGAGCAGAGGAACAAGGTCAAGTCAAGAGACAGGGAGCAAGTTGACTGAGCCTTAAACAACACACTAGAGACTGGCAGTAGAGACTATTACAGGAAGAAATCAATTATCAACAGTGATGTGCCTCCCATATCTCACTGGTTTTGATTACCTGGTCCCTGTTGAAAATGGCTACCTCCGTAATAGCAGGCTTATACCTCGGGGAAATGTTGGGGAAACAATTTCTAGAGCCAGATTGTGTTTTGATAGGTAATGTATGTGTTGGGTGAAGTTATATCTTTGTCAGAACTAAAAGATTGATGTTTCCACCCCCCCCCCCCCCCACAATATTCTTACTTAATTAAGACTGACAGATAAAGAAAAAAAAATCTACAAGCTTGCTAGTAATAGTACCAAGAAAATTCATCATTTTTTTAAGAGTCATGATATTTTGATCAGAGTGTGTGTACGATTCACAAGTAGGAAAGAAAGGGATTTATTTGATGAAATTAATTAGTGGCAAAAAGAATTAAATTGAAATTTTGTTTATAATTATAATTTGATTAAAAATCAAACATAATATAGCTTGTATAAAATTTTCACATGAAATTAGTGAAAGTGATTGCTTCTTGTAGTAGGGGGAAAACAGAAAAGAACTATACTCTATCTACTGATCACATGATCCAAGTTTAACAGTATTCAACATCCTATCTTTCACTCATCTGAGAGATCCAGCTTTTTCTCCAAAGTTTTAGAATTTCCAAATGAAATGCCAACACTTTGACAGTGTTTATTGAGTTGATGATTTTTAAACAGATTGTAGTTGGATTGATAATGTTATGTGTCTGGAAAGTGATATAAAAGATTGTATCTTATGATGTTAAACTTGGTTTAATGGAGCTAGACTCCTTGAATTAGACCCACCTCTGTGCCTTCCAACAGGTGTTTATCCATTAAATGGACATTACAACAAATGGTTTGAAATTGTTCAAAGTATAGATGCACATTTTATTTGATAGGGAGCTAATCCTAAGTCTGGTGTGTTACCCAGCACCTTAAACAGAATTATCTCACCTAGGGGAAATGTAACGAGTCAGACTTGGGCTAGCTTTGAAGTGACTGTTTTTCAGTAGTTGGTAGTCGAAGAACGTACTCAAGCCTCCAGGTAACCCATAGGTAACCCCAGCATTAACCTAATCAGGCAGAGGTGGCCGGCTATGATGTACTTCCAAACACTTTTGTACAGTAAATAAAACTCTGACATCAAAGGAAATGAACAGGAAATAAGATTTCAGAAATGCTTGGGCGCCACCTCCATGAAAGTCCAGAATACTTTGATTTCAAATCGTTTTCACAATTATTTGTTAACATTACAAAATGTATACTATATATATTGGTTTCAAAGGGTTAAATTTAATTTGTATTTTTTTTTCAAAGTTACTGACACCCTGAAAATTTTAATGAATTCTATAAAATTTAAGATTTTCCTTTCTCTTTTGAACTTTAAGAAGTCATTCTTAAGAACTACTATACTACCTAAATGCATTTTCTAATTCATTTAAAAAAAAAAAAAAACAATTACACTTTGTAACTTGTAATTGGTTGTCAGATTACATTTGATTGAGGAGCTTTGTTTTTAGAAGATTTATTATGATGGAAAATTAATGATTATAATTCATTCTTAAAAAATAGCTTGTAAAAATAATACAAATTGAATGATTACAATAATGTTTTCATCATTTTATTCGAATTCCATGAAATTAAAAAGATTTATTTTAACTTAAAAAGAGAGGGGGAAAAAAATAAAAATAGAAAATGAATTTATGTAAGGCTATTTAGCTGAGTGGAATTTTCATGAAATGCTAAAAATGTGGTTTACCCCTACAGGGACCTCTGAAGATGCACCACTTTAGCATAAATGTAGGTTTGATAAAGGAAAACAGACAATGGTTGAACAGTCGTATACAGGAAGTGGGGAGTTGGCAAACATAGCCAACCTCATCATAATCTTCATCAGCACTACCATCTGTAACCACTGAGGGGAGGGGGTGTAAGATCTGTACTGATTGAGGGGAGGGGGACATCTCCATCCTACCATGTGTAGCCACTAAGGGGAGGGGGGATGTAAAGAAGGGGGGACATCTGGGGAGAAGGGCAGGCACCATCTGTAGCCACTGATGGGGAGGAGGGGGGATGTAAGGAAGGGGGAACATCTGTAGCCACTGATCAGGGAGGAGGGAGTGTGTATAGATGGTAGAATGTAGAGCAGGCGAAAAAAACAACTGTTATATTGTGGAAACCTGTAAGATCAAGGAGCAGACGGCAAGATTTTTACAAGGAGATGTGTTTTTATAGATGGTTCGGGAGATATATTTTATCACTGTAGGGATATTATGTGCCAGTAGTATTTGGATGAACTGATAGTGTTGTATAATTAGAGAGGAATTTGTGTGTGATTGACCTGAGGCTTAAAAAACCTTGGATGTTTAAAATGTTGGATTGTTAGATGCTTTTAGTATGTATAAATTCTGATCCACAGGATGTAGACATTGCCTCAATATATATATCACCGGAATTTAATGAACTGTTTTCATTGGCAGTTGAATATTTTGGCTATGATTGGATTGTTATTCGTACGGAGAACTGTAGTAATCCAAAGCTACAGAAGCCACCGAGGATTCCTGTGGCATGTTTGATTAAGTTGATAGGTTTGGGTGAGGGAGGATTCTACTGTAGTCCCACAGGTGTGTACTTGGGGAGATAAACCCCTCCACATACACACATATATGCCTTCCGCAATGAACAAAAGCAATTCTGTTCAGAAAACTGAAGTGTTTGTGATTAGAGGGAGATGAAGTTATCGGACTGCTTATTGTCCCTGCGGTAGACATTTGGAGTTGGATTTATTTTTGGCGAGTCGTGTAAAATGGATATTGGATTCTGAAAACTTTTTCGGAGGTTTACACACTTTTAATTGGTATGATGATGAGATTTAGCCGGGCTAAGTCTACTTATCTGACAAGCGCCTGAGCCCGGAGGTATAGCTCCGACTTAGGTGTTCCGCTGGTTCATATGAGACATGCATTCCTTCGCCATCTTCACTTCTGTTTCTGATGTATTTGTTTTAGAATTTGGTTGAAAAATATTTCTAGAAATACATCTCAAGGAATTCACTGACTGATGGTGTTGTTTCAAAGGATAAGACATGTGTATTGAAACACATGTAGCAGTCTGAAGCTTCAGAACTCCGATAGAGCTGGTATTTTTGGAACCCATTCAAACAGCATCCTGCAACCTACATTTCTTTGAAATCCAGAAATCCAAGAGCTGGAGTAAAATGTCTGCTTTAGTGGCTGTGAATTCAAGGATTTCAGGACAGGAGAAAGTTATGTCAAGAAATATGTTTTGCTTTTTTACATTAAGTGAAGATTTTCTTTAAACAACAAGCAACTCTGCTGGATAATACAATTTAAAATTTTGTTTTTCTTTTTGAAAGTAATTTTGTCATTTATCTGTAATGAAAATTTTCATACCAGGGTAGATTCCTTCTGAGAAAAAGCTTTGTTATTGAAACAGCAGTTGATATATATGAAAATTTGATATCATACTGTACAAATTTGAAAGAGGATGAATACGCTGTTAAGGTTGGGAAGTGAAAAGTTTGAGCCATGTTGAACATCACAGGTTCAGGAGGATATTCAGGACAGTAATTGGAATATTGACATTTACGAACAAATTTACCAGCCGTTTGTCCCAGCAAATGAGGCCACTCACGATGATTATGGAGCAGATTTTGTGAAATTTAAAAGAAAATTATTTGTGAAATTGACATTTGGAAATGGAAATTAAAAAAAGGGCACCATGGGATATATATACACAGCTGTGGTGATGATAGAAACGAGGATTTGACACTAGTACAATTTCTGGATGACACAGTTGTAGACATGTGTAATTCTATGTATATTGCTGGGTTTCATATTAAAGTTTTTTCTCTCTGTAACAATGGATTTTTCAGCAGACAGAATTAACAAAATGTCTGGAGATATAGGTTTTGTGATAAAGGTTTTACTGTGGAGGTTTAAATTCTCTGGAAACTTATGTGAACACCTGACGTTAAGAAGTTAAAATCAAAGCTAAAGTGTGGATCTTTATAGATAATATCTGAGGATAAATGCAACAGTTCCTCGACAAACAGACTATTTCTTTTTTCATTTCACTAGAAATTGTGAAATTTGTTTGTTTTCCCAATTAATGGAGAAAAAGAAATCTTTCAGTGGGCCTAAAAGGGCTATAAAATCGATGCGAGGGTTCTTTTCCGGGAGTAAGAATTACACAGGGTTCGAGTTTGTGTGTCCGAGTGCTTCTAAAGGACAAGAAGACAATACAGACATGTGTTGGTTTGCGGCCGAAGGTGCCCTTTCTGACCTTACAAAGGTTACCTCCCTTTCTCAGGTGTCTTCACTTTGTACCCTACCGAAGGGTAACATCAAAAAGAAGAAGAAATCCCTGATACCAGGTAGGTTATTTGATAAATAGTGTGGTAGTAGAGTAAGGTATTTCAGTGTTTATAGCTCTCTCCTGATCATGGATCAGACCAATGTGGATCAGACCACAGGATGTACAAGGTCCGGATCCACATTAGATTTTTTTCAGACTCTCCAGATCCCCTCTCAAGTAAATATAAAGAAGTACATGTACTTCCATATAGGCCAAGCATTGAGATAGCTTATGTTTCTATTTTGAATTAAATTCCTATTAATAATCATGTTTTTAGTTTGTGGATCAATTGATAGAGTACAACACAAAATCTGCAGGAAATGAATTTTCATTCATTAAATGAAATTATACTGAAGACCTTCATGTGAAGGAAAAAAATTCAGTTGTGTATTATGTATTGAAATTATTTTCTTTTTTAATGTATTTCTTTCAAGATATTGGAATCAAAATTCTTCATTTTGAATATCAAAAACAGTCTGGGCAAAACTATTTTGCAAATGAAATTATTTAGTTGAGTTTAATATTGTTAAATTTCTTGCAACATCCTAATAAATGTAACACTGATGGAGGGCAGGTTTCAATAAAGCGTCTGTGTTTTGTCTCTCGGAAGGTTTCAAGTCTTAATGATGAAACGGTCACACCGACCAGTTCTTCCACAGATAAAATATGTAAATTGAAGATTAAAACAAATTAATGAAATGATAGTTGAAATATCTTCCATGGAGTTGAATAATAATTTTCAAACAGTTTTCTTCCCATGGTTGCCAAGGGCTAAACAATATAGGCCATTTTGTGTTAATATAATTGTAATTATTTCTTACTTAAAATATTTTTAAAAAGTTATGATTTCTAGTTAGGGTGAGTTCAATTGCTGATTGTGAAACCCTCTGTAAAATATTTATAAACTTGAATAGACAAAAAATGTACATATATTTAGGATGAAAACCTATAAATTTAGCTCTGCAGTTTTAAAACTGAGGGTGTATTTTAGGCCTGAACAGGATATCTGGGCATCCTGTATCCTCCATGTGTTGGATGTGCAGGTGTGGGAACTGTCAGGCACTGATTAGGCCAGACATATCCTCGGCCCCACACTTCCCTACAGTACAACAGACCAACAATCCTCCAACACATTCCCCCAAAATAACTCAAACACACCCTCAAAAATTCTCCGAAAATTACTTTGCATCTTCCCTGAACTATCTCCAACACGCCTGTAAAACCTCTCCAAAAATTACTCCCATGTAATATTTTACAAACTCTCTCTCCCACACCCTTCCAAAAAGAAGTTTGAAAAAAATTCCCCTAACATATTTCTGAAATTTCTCTAATCCACCACCCAAAAAACAATTTTCCACAGTGTTTCCAAATAACTGTAACAATTTACATGAACCTCCAACATCTCCATTTATCAACCTCTAATAAAAAAAAGATATTACTAGAACAGCCTGCATCAATTTTTTTCCAATTTCCGATACTTTCATGATGGTAAAAAGACCTGTATTTATTTTCTTGTATTTGTCTTTCTGTATTTGTGACGAAAGCTGCATGTGGGGAGGGATGACACAAAAAGGTGACTCTTATGACACGCATGCCCTACTGTTTACTGCTTTTGGATTGCACTCTCCAGTCTTTTGTGAATGTTGATGCTATGGTTTGATAAAAATTTCTTCGATAGATTTTCCATTTTTTTATGCATTAATTCACCAAATTATCTTATTTCACAGCAGAAATTAATTATTTCAACCTAGAACTGGGCTATGTTCATTACTTATTCTGCAAACAGATTCGGGGCCAAGTCAACCCTATATTTGAATGTATTCCGTCAAGGGAGGTCGAAGGTCATTTCACTTACAGATTCAATATATGAATTGTGTCAGATCTTTCTGAATGAAATAGATAAAACCAAGACTCAAAGGGAATGTCACTCTAGTCCAATGGTGGACTTCTAGTGTCATTGACATAATGATTCCAGGATAGGGGAGCCCTGACCTCCCTCTTTTTGATGTCGGAATCATGTAAACTGTTTCTTTCCCTCCATCTAAAATTCTCAATACATCACTGAAAAGGGTCAACAACTTTATGGCAATTTCATGTACCCTTGTGTAGTAGATATCTTCAAACTTTGATGTCAAAAAATCAATAACAGTGTATACTTGTTTTTTCGGATGTGATATGTTGTAAACATACATAATTTAACGGTAATCTTATTTTAGCATTTTGCATGCTGGAAGCATTCCGCTAAATTATGATTGTGTTAATTGTAATTATCTACATTGGTTTCTATGGCAATCATTGTTGGTACTGCTAATTCATCATTCTGTTATCTGTTATAATTTGGTTTTACTCTAAAATATGAGTACATCATATCAAGCTCGTTTACATTACTTTGTCATCATTTAATAAGCCAAGGGGGCTGACACATAAATATTGAATCAGTGATGGGACTTATTGTAGGATAAGGAAAAAGAATATGTTATTATAGCTGAGTTATTGCCATTGTATACATATTGCCAGACAGATAATTAAATGGAAGGCCATGCTTTGCACTTACTCCTTACAATATACACTAGATAATGTTTTTAATAAAATTACATTTGTACATATGTATTGTCATTTGTCCTTAGGGGAGGGGGTCATTTCAATAGAAATGAAAATATGTGATAAATGTTCATAATATTTATCTGATGTTTAAACTAATTTTCCTGTTGTGAATCAAGTCTAACCGTATCATATGAAGTTCAGTAAAATGTGCCAGGAAATGATATATATATTTATATGCCATTTTCTATTATAAGGAAATATATGCCATTTTCTATGATAAGAACCTGACTACTTTGCATCAGAATTTAAGTTAAGTGTTTGGTCCCTCAGGCTTGCCAAAGGATTTATAGCTTGTCAAGTTTGTGTGTTTGGGGGAAAAAAAAAAAACAAGCCAACCTACCAAAAATTCCTAAAAATATTTTCTTACTATTAGGAAAAATTGATTGTTTCTCTATTTTTATTTGAGTATCATTGAGTGCAATAACTTGGTCTCTATTAAATAGATATCTGATTTGTGGACATTTACTACACCGAGTCCTCTTTTCCAACAACAACAGTTATGCTAATGTGTTGTGTCAAGTATTAGTGGAGGATATCAAGATGGCAGTGATGTTTTTAGGACTTCATCTCTCACACCACTTTCACACCCATACGTCCCCCTTGTCTTCCCCACGGCAACTCGTTTCTAATGCTCAACCAATGAAAGAAATCATTTATTTATGATATCTGTGTGCCATTTAAACCTTTAGACCACTTCCTTCACTGATAAAGTGAAAGATATAAGCTTTAATCTAAGGATACATTGGAAGATTTTCTTGTAAATAATGGTCAGCATAATTTACATTTCAAATGTCATTATGATAAATAGGCCCTTCCGCTATTGGAGAAGAACACCCAACTTTCCCGCCAGATTTCACTAGAAAAAGAAACTTAGAGACATTTAACTTTATGTGGTTGTTATATAAAATCCTGTTAAAAAGAAATCAAAATCATTGCTCAGGAGGGAAATTTTTGGTTCCTACAAATTTACTTGTATTCCAAGTTGGAGAAATCAGGGGTCAAAATCAACTTTTTTCATCACTAGCACTTAAAATTTCCACTAGCAGAATTACAGTTTGAACTACCAAACTTTTTAGCAGTGTTTTCAGTAATTAATAACACCAGGTAAAGTAGAGAAAATACAAGAATCACTCCACCTATCAGAAAGATTTCATTTCCACTCTAGTCTCATATTTTCACTGAACAGATTGTCAGGGAAAACAAACTAGGACAAATTAGTAAGTAGGCAAAATTTTAACTAGCATTTCCAGCAATTTAACTGGCATTTTGCTAGTCATAAGGAGTTATGAACCCTGGGAATATATAGCTTCAATTTCAATTTCTATATTGACTGTGGGCCTTACGGCCTGTAAGTACATATTTCATATTTTAAGCAACACAATACATAATATTGGTATAGAACAGCAATACAAATACAAAGTGGAGAATGAGTTAAAGATATATAGATCAGATCTTATTAGCTTCGAAAAATAAACTTGCCTAAACTACGCTTAATTCTCTGATATTTTTTACGCTTAATAACCGTATTATTTTGAACATTGAAGGTTTTTGCCAATAGTTTTTTTTAATGAGGCGCTTTCTTAAATGGTTAAAGAAACCCCAGATAGTCTTGTAGTTAGTGTTATAGGTCAGTTTGTTTGAGAGAGTTTATATTTATACAGCTTCAAAACATTGTTAGTCAATTTGATTAAATACTGGAAATAAACACGCTTGCTAGTTACAGGGGATGTCTATTTACATATGGGTTCAAATCAGGCATGGTTTTCAAGGTTAAAGTTATAGATAAATTTGTAAATATCTTCGACTTGTAGCAACAAATGTCAGAAATAGTTACCGTTGGTGGACAGTAAGCATGGCTTACATAGGAAATTCAACATGTAGCCCTGGTGACCGTTAAAACCAATGAATGTATAAATATATTTTTAGCAGAAAAATATAAACAGGAAGCAGAGGTCAGGCCAGAAATAGTCTTGAGTGGAGGTAAAACTGCGGGTAGTGGGGGATTACTTGTCATGTGGGATACATCTGGGATCCGATTCGCTAGCTTCCAAAACAAATTGCAAGAAAAATCTAATAAATTTGAGAAATGTTCTTTTAAAGATCAGTAATATTTATTTTTGCATCTTGATTTAATTCTAATGTATCACATATGCCAGGCCATGCTACGTTTTGTAAGGATTTTTTTTACTACACATGTAAAGCTTGCCTGTAAATCTTAAAGGTGTGTGTAGACCAGACATTGGTGCCATGTGGAGAGTTGGCAGACAGATATAGGCTAGTATGTATATGTTGAGTGAATCCTGGCTTTGGAGAGCTGAGGCTGCAAATTAACGCACCTCTACTCCACCTGTCGTTTCCATAACAACAGCATCAAGGTAATTCTCTACCTGTGTAGGAAGAGATAAATAGTGTGTTTTTATTTAGCATGCAAGATCGATTGGATGTTTAATATCGTGGAAAGTGGATTCATTTACAATTGACGGACAGCTTACTGTGTTATGACCTTTCTCCCGTACAATGATGACAAGCTGTGTTGTATGGATGTCAATAGTATATCAGTAGATGTAGTCGTTATTGTGTTAGATATGAAAATGAGTAAATGGCGGAGCTTGTGTTGTTAGCGGGAATCCCAAAGGATGATATTCCTGTGTAACACAGCTAGGGGAGGATTTACCTCTCAATTCATTTATTCTGAATTCACGATCGGTCATCGATTTCTCTCGTCCAAATACATAATTGATACCGATAATGAGGTAGAATAAAACAATACTGCATGTGTGGCTCGCCATTGTGTACAATTAATCTGGCCTGGCAGTGTTGGCTATTATATAACGACCCACTGCTGACATGCCATGGATGAGGATACTGTGGAAATTTCCTGTTGCCAAGGTATTTATGTTGGATAGGGCTAGGAGGAAAAGGGGGGGGGGGGGGGGGGGGGGGGGGGAAGTTGTGAAATGTTGTAAACACTTTTTGTTTTATTTATCCAGTAATAAGCCCTTGCTAGTAACTAGACAATCAATGTCTGTTACAGTTCAATGTAAATGCTTTTAAATTTTATATCATTGTCATTCAGTACTAAAGTAGATCCCATGCTTTTGATAAAAAATATATATTTTCACACTGGCTTATTACAGGTCAGTAACAGTAAACAAGTTTCATATATATATTCTATCAATATATTCAAACATTTTATCACAGAGAAGTTTTCCAGATTGTTTCAGCAGGTTATAGTAACAGGAGCATTAAGTTGTCAAACTTTTGAGTATTTTGGTTTTGAGCCCATGAGAGACAGATGTATGAGTTCTATTTCTTAACAATTTCTCAAGTTTTGTGGATTGGAATGAAGAACGATGTACGAAAATTTCAATTTTAGTGTCTTAAGAATAATATGAATGGATCAGTGCAGCTATATAGGCCTCTGCTATTTCAAGAGATGTCACTTGAAATTGAAGTACCGGCGCTGTAGGGCAAAATGTAAAATCCCAATTGAGTTTAAGCTGCCTTAGACGATCTACCTTGGGGAAAACTGGAATGAAAATTGAAATCTAATAGAATTTAGAAATGCGTTTTCTGTGGGTGCCAATACACACAACAGTAGTCGCAGCATGTCAGAAATGTTACATGTTGTCTGACATACCATGTCTGTAACTGAAATGAAATCTTATTAAAAAAATTGTACAGGGATTCTGTTGTTCACATAAAGCGAAGGGAAATTGTATTAGGTTTGGAGTTTATTTTCTTTGGAGACTGTCTCTGTCTGAAAGCTTGGTCAGATGTTTGTATAGTGAATTTGTGTGTGTAGATTTGAGATTAGGAAAGGGTATCGGGAGATTAGCTATAGTATAGTATTGTTACGGTCGGCTCTGATCTGTAAGGTCCTCAGGTAAAAATGTTAGTCCACTTTCTGTCCAATTTTGGAGGAAAGAAATGTATCGAGGTCCGTCTTCTTGTTGACTATAAATCAGACGTAAATAAATTCCATTTCAATGTGTGTGTTGTATACACATAGACATGATGAAAGATTTAAAATACCTGACATCCGTCCACAGAATTGCATATGTAAATAGATATGAGATTAGGTTTAAGTGTGGAAATGTTTCCTCTGTTTGCTGAGGCCTCATTAGAGAGTATTACATCTTGGCGACAAAGGGATGGGGTAAAGGTGATGGAAGGACCGTCCAGCCTTAGATGTGTCTAAATCAAGAGTATTGTGGCTACAAAGAGATGGCCAATCCTACTGTGAAATTTGATATGGTTAATTAACTTGCTACAATAAAAGAAAAAACCTAACTATCTATGATAGTCAACTTGAGAATATTGTTGGTTAGCAAATCCTGTATTGTTGGTTAGCAAATCCTGTATCCTGATGATGTTGTATGTCTGGAGATTTTTGGAACCTTGAAGTTGTAGAAACCAAACAATACCGAAATCAAATCTTGTATTAAATGATTTACTATCAGTGAAATCGCTTTTCATTGATGAGTGATCAGAAATGAAGTGAAACCATATTATATCTGACAAAAAGAACTAAAGATTATAAGAAACATTAAACGTATGTAAATTTATGGATGTAACTTGTTTATTTGTAAATAAGTCCCTGTTAACAGTTCAGTCTCCTTCATTTCTGCAGAATCACAAATTCCAAAGTAAGATAAATGTAGTTCACAAAAAAGCCCTTCCCAAACTTTACTAAACTTTTGAACAAGCGGAGGGGGCTTACCTTGAGGACAAATACGGTAAAACTTATATTTGATATCATTGTTTTTATATACCTAACCTATTTGTATTGGTGATCTTTGATATTGATTCAAATTAATCCTGATTTTCTTTTGTATTTTGTAGAATGGCTAACTATGGCGAGATCTACAAATCGAGCAAGCTTAAAAGAAAAACTTCAAGAAGAGTTTCTGTCGTGCAAAATTTGCCTGGAGCCTTTTATTAAGCCGAAGGCTCTGCCTTGCCTGCATAGTTTCTGTGAGCACTGTCTGAGGGATTATGTTCGCCGGCATCCGGGGGAGAAGCCGGGACACTTTCCCTGTCCCATGTGCCGTAAGGACACACCTATACCTCTTGGAGGAATCTGTGACTTTCAGGATAACTTCCTGTTGTTAAGTTTGTCAGATACACTTGATGAAGACAACAATGATGATAATACCGAACACTGGAACAACATAACTAATTCGCCATCAAGTGGATTTTTAAGTGTTAATCAGAACCACCAGGTGTCACCACCAAGGACATTAGCGCCACCTACCCCACAGGAAACATTTCTTAGGGGGCTAGAGTAAGTATTGTAATCAAGTCCTGTGATTGTACAAAGTGGATAATCTGCTTACATGCTACCTTGGGTAATGTATTATATGTTTTGAGTTATCTCCCCTGTAATGCAGTTCAATAATTACGTTTTGAGTTACCTCCCATCCATCGTTTTATAATTAGCGGCATCATCCATTAACTTTGGCCTTTCTTTGAAATTTATTTTAAAGAAGAAAAAGAAAGAATTTTCTTGAAGATACAAACAAAAGTTATTTTAGATAAAATTACAGATTTGTACGTTGACAGTATGGTATCTTATAGAAAAATGTCTTCCTTGCCAACTTGTTAGACTGTTTCTTCATGCCATGAAACTATTTATTTACCAAAGTTTTCATTCAGAGAATGCAATATCATAGATTTGTTTACACTGGAGTGCTTTTGGATATGCCAAAGAATCCATGCTATGGTTTTAACATTAGGTTCCATCGCGACTAGCCGTCACGACAAAAGTAATACTATAACAAACAGCACTATATGATGGGTTAACAGATTTTAGTAAAAATTGAAGGATAAAAAGAGCCCTAAGCAGTCCCATGTTACAAATGTATATAAAACCAGTTTGGTAATTTGAAAGAAGTACATTTTCAAGGGGCAAAAAGGTGTATAGGAGTTAAGTGTACATGCTGTTAAAAAGAGATGTGCATGAATAGTTTGTAGTTAATTCTTGAATAATTAGAAAAACGGCAATAAAACTCGGAGAAAGGAAAGGGAAGTAACTTTAGGTGAAAACTGGTCGCATTCATTAATAGAGTTTATTTACTGGTCGTGTCACTAATACTCTACTGTACAGCTTGTTGTGAGGCTGAATAGAGAATTGTCTCGGTAATGATCCAAAGATGTGTGTATATTTCAATTTTCGAGTAGTTGTAGTTATTTTTGTTCTCCCCGTGTCAATATACACCTAATGCAAATTGATTGGTCTAGCATTTGTGGCAAGTTCTTCTCCTGAAAAAAATCCATTTTCTTACCATTCTAACTTATTTACTAAGCTTGAACGCCAAAAACTCCATGCTGGTAGTGTGAACCATTGTTAGCACCCTCTTTAACTGTATGTACATGTATAGAACAATTTGTAAATGGTTGAAAATTACAAAACCAATCCAAGTCATTTGAGTGTTTGGTAAATATCTTAGTGATGAACATATTAGAACAACGACCTGTCAATATAGATACCACATTTGCCCATAGTAACAAAATTAATTGTATATGAACCTCTATATAAAGACACTGTTCACCTTCCTCTGCTTCCTAGAGTGACCTCTATAGACAGGTTTTACTGTACAAAGGCCAGCCTCTATTAAGGTCTGTCTGTTGACAGCAACGACTAAACATTTGCCATTCTAAATAAAATCTAAAAATCAAAATCAGATGTTAAAGATGTAAGTAAAACCTAAACACATTACCTGGATACGAGGTCAGATGGGTGGGGATGCTGTAGGCTCAGGACAGGTGGTATGGGTGGGGATGCTGTATAGGCTCAGGACAGGTGGTATGGGTGGGGATGCTGTATAGGCTCGGGACAGGTGGTATGGGTGGGGATGGTGTATAGGCTCAGGACAGGCTACCTGGATACGAGGTCAGATGGATGGGGATGCTGTAGGCTCAGGACAGGTGGTATGGGTGGGGATGGTGTATAGGGACCAGTGGTATGGGTGGGGATGGTGTTTAGGGACAGGTGGTATGGGTGGGGATGGTGTATAGGGACAGGTAGTATGGGTGGGGATGGTGTATAGGGACAGGTGGTATGGGTGGGGATGGTGTATAGGGACAGGTGGTATGGGTGGGGATGGTGTAGGCTCGGGACAGGTGGTATGGGTGGGGATGGTGTATAGGGACAGGTGGTATGGGTGGGGATGGTGTATAGGCTCAGGACAGGTGGTATATGATCCCTTTCTGGCTATGAATCAGTCCAGGTATGATGCAGGATAGTTCTGATTGAACTCTCAGGTATGATGGAGGAAAGCTCTGATTGAACTCTCAGGTATGATGGAGGACACTTCTGATTGAACTCTCAGGTATGATGGAGGATAGCTCTGATTGAACTCTCGGGTATGATGGAGGATAGTTCTGATTGAACTCTCAGGTATGATGGAGGACAGTTCTGATTGAACTCTCAGGTATGATGGAGGATAGTTCTGATTGAACTCTCAGGTATGATGGAGGATTGTTCTGATTGTACTCTCAGGTATGATGAAGGAACTTTATGATTGAACTCTCAGGTATGATGGAGGATAGTTCTGATTGAACTCTCAGGTATGATGGAGGATTGTTCTGATTGAACTCTCAGGTATGATGGAGGACACTTCTGATTGAACTCTCGGGTATGATGGAGGATTGTTCTGATTGAACTCTCAGGTATGATGGAGGATTGTTCTGATTGAACTCTCGGGTATGATGGAGGATAGTTCTGATTGAACTCTCAGGTATGATGGAGGATTGTTCTGATTGTACTCTCAGGTATGATGGAGGATAGTTCCGATTGAACTCTCAGGTATGATGGAGGATAGTTCTGATTGAACTCTCACGTATGATGGAGGATAGTTCTGATTGAACTCTCACGTATGATGGAGGATTGTTCTGATTGAACTCTCGGGTATGATGGAGGATAGTTCTGATTGAACTCTCAGGTATGATGGTGGGAGAGGGGGGATCTAATTGGAGAGTTATGTCCCTCCCTCTACAATCATATCATATCTGGTTTATAAGCCCACCTCTTACTTGTTTCTGAGATTATTTATTGGTACTAGGGACTTATTGAAGTGGAAGATAATTGTCTGTCCATGTTTGCTGGTAATACCTAAATAAACTTAAGTCCAATCATCACAGTTGTTACGTGGAAGGATTCTTTACTGATGAGAATGATAGTTAATTCTGATGATTTTAGTCTTGTTCATTGTACAATGGATACCCCCGCCAGCTGTAATATCTCGGTTTTATATTAGTTTTCAATCTGTACACATTTATTATCCATAAGTCAAGTCACACCAGAGCCATTTGGATATGATATGGGTGACAATTCAAGGGCATATTTTAAATAGATTGAAGGAATAGATACAATCCTTAGTTTTCATCCTGAATAAGTAGGAAATGAACTTGTACAGATTCCTGTTCACGGCTAATTTCTCGGTGGTTTTTATCAGACGCTGAGGATGTAGTGATAATTCTGAGTGGAGTCTATATGATCAGAGTGTCTCTCGGCTAAATCTTTGATGAATCAAGCCTCATTAGTTGAAGGGGGATTTGCGACTCACATTTTCGGGAGGGTTTGAAATGTTAAAAGCCTACTGCCAATATGCTTTAAACAGAATGTGGTAAAAAAATTCAGAAACTAAGAAAAAAGTAATAAAACATTTCAAATTTTGATATTTCACTTTTCTAATGAAAATTTTTGCATCAAATTTTTTAAGTTTTATGGTATATTCAAAGATAGAATGTAGTTTTAAAGAGTTTGATATTTTTGTAGTCAAGTTAACAAGACCTGAGCTGAAAGGTTGAGTGCAAATACTAGCTACAGTTCAACTACACTGTAATTGGTAGTGTAGGTTTTTTGGGGGAGGAGAAATATCTGGTCTGTATGCACTCAATTACTCTATAGAGCCGAGACGTATTCTACTACACAGTGTTTTACTACAAATACATCTTCTCCTGTACTTCAGGCAAAATCATTTCAGTTAAATTCCAGTCATTCTTTTTTTTCTCATTCGTCATCTCGTGTTAAGAGAATAACTGTATTAACACATTGTTGGATGTCTTGGCTGGGTTAAAACAAATATAACTGTAAAAATCACTGTTGGAAAATGTTATCGGGCATAATATTTCAAAAAAAAATTTCATGTAAAGAAGACTTTCCCTTAATTACGAAAAATAACAGTGTCTGCAACCGTGTTTTGTTAATACCTAAATCAGTGCAAAACAATAACGTAACAATTCTGGAGGTCCTACAAGAATGCCTATGTTAACCCTCGTAAACAACACGCTGCCTAGACTTATCATTCGCACCCATGTGACTCCATTTAGCTTTTTGTCGTGCAGCATTCTTTACAGACATCAACCATGGTAAAAAAAAAATTAAAACTTGTAAATGTATATATTTTTATGGTCTGGCTTGGGTATTGTTATTTGTTATAAACATGCAACTAATTATAAAAAGAAATCACTGTTAAATGATTATGAAATCTACAGATGAATTCGCTTTAAATCAAACGGGACAAATCTTACCTGTAAATGGGTAGTTCCAGTATTCGTTGTATGAGGGACAACAGATATTTGAGTTTCATTATAGCAGTTGTTGGTCATTAGATGAGAATGGTGTTTAGGACGTTACAGGGATGGAATAGTGTTGGGATGATGATCGGATATATAAGATAAACTAATTGTTAACATCATCGATAAAAAAAATTCCATAATCAATCATCAGTAGATAATTTTTGTTGTGATTTAGATTAAACAAATTTCATTGCCTACTTAGAATGCATAATGAAAATGTCAATCACTCGCATATTTCATTCACCAGTGAATCCAATATAAGTTGTGCATTTCAAAATTAAATTCACACACAAAAAAACACGACAAAAACTGATTATTTATTTTATTGGAAATTTGAATAAACTCATCCGAATATGTTACCAATTAACTATATCAGAAGATCTTTCCAATTATAACCGATGATCAATTCTGAATATTCAACTGACCTTATCACTAGAAATTAACAAGACTTATGATTTTATTTTGGTATTGCTATATCCTATGGTGGATGGGGTTGGAATTCCTTGATTTATATTAGCCTCTGTAGTAATCCTGTATGGATATGAAGGAGAAACAAAATTGATCCCTTAGATCTGGAGAGAAGAATTAAATGAAGATGATAATATAGTGCAGTTAATTTTACGATTCTAATTAAGCTGTCTTACTTATTGGCCATCTCTCCCTTTTTTTCTGGTTTCTTGGTTAATTGTGTGAGTGCCACAGGTCCAGATACATGTTTGCAGTGTAGCAAAGTTTTATATATATATATATATATTGTCATTCTTGACCATAGTCTCCTGTGGTCAATATAACACCAACATGTTGTGTGGAAAGATGTTTTCAGTTTAATTAGACTTGATAGATGTTTGATAGATGTATGATAACTTTTTTTAGATGCCTAAGAGTCAGGAATACTGGATCCAAATTGAAGATCATTTCTTTCTCTTCTCTAATAACGGCAAAGCACCCTTTTTCTTTTATTTCCAAAGTGAATAATCAAAAATATAAAGGTGGATATCAAAATTAATGGAGAAAATTATGGCCCATTTATATATAATACCAGTGAAAAATGTATATTTTTTGTCTCAAATTGTAAAAAATTTGAACCATAAAACCATTTACATTATTGTGGTTGATAAATTTCATGTGTTTGTGATTTTAGTTTAAATTTGTATGATAATTTTAATATAACCTTTGATTGTTTGTTGCAGTTGGTATTTTGGTAAAGTTAGTCGACATGCATCCGAGGACTGGCTTCTCTCCCCTGGGTACCCCAAAGGAACATTCCTTGTCAGACAAGGCGAAGCTGCCCCTGGTGAGCTATCCCTTTGACCTACCCAATCCTGTCCCTTCCATATAAATTATCATTTGTACTTAAACAGCTGATGTTAATGTTGATATATATTCCTGATATCTGTAATTTGACATCACAATAGTAGTAAATACTAATAATAGCTGAAAAATGTTGACCGCTTTATTTCTTGGTCTATAATTTGGGCTTATAATGTTCATGTCAAAAAGCTATCATACTGCCTTAAGAAATTATGAAACTTTTAAATTAAATTTCCTCTACTTCTGATTGCGATAAATTAAAAGAAGATTGGATATTTACATGGATTGATATATTTATATTCTTTTCCATCAGTGACCACCATAAAAAATTCCATGTTTAATTATGTGTTGATATTTTTTCAGACACCTTTACCCTTTCTGTACGTGACTGTGATGAACTCCGTGGCTATTTAGTCAAACATTACAAAATCTACACCCAGAGGTCAAACGATCTCCGGGGCGACGATTATTACTTTATTACACCCAAGAGAATGTTTAGTTCACTGAGTGACCTTGTCAGTCATTACTCGGGTAAGTTGCTTCTCCTTTTGTTTGGGTGTTCAATTCGGGAAAAAACTAGAAATAAAAACATAACCTAGAGATGTACAGTATAGTTTATGGAAATATTGTGTTCTACCCAGACTAGTGTATCATATTTTTGCCATATATGATTTTGTCATATGAAAAAGACTTTCCATCATTCTCCCTGCGTTTGAGTCCTCCATTTAATTTCAAAATATATAGGGAACTAATTATTTTATTATAATATTCCTTTTCCTTTGCATGTAGGCCAATATACTTATGATTATTGTAAATGTATGTCTTGTTTCATTGTTGTGAGAAATAGAATCTTATACACTCTTTGAGGAATTTAGAAATGTAATTGATGACTCCTCATACACATTAATTTTCATGTGAGTAAAATAAATAGAACGTAGAACACTTATTTAAGGAGATGAGAAAAGGGAAAAAGAATAACATGTATACCTTTTGTAAAGGAGAAAATGACTTAAAGAATCTAGTATATAAGGAAAAAAAGAAACAGGATAACATGGTTCTGATATAGAGATAAGAATCATATATCCAATTGGTAACAAAATTTGACTTTTTTTTATGTGTGTTTTAACACCAAGTTAAGTGCACTTTAATATATAATTTTACAAATGACCATGACAATTTAATTGAAGTCCTGCACCATAAAGTCAATAGATAATTACATTTTGATGAGGTGAAAGTCATTTGAGAGAAAAAAAAATCAGCCAACAGAGGTTTGTTTTACAGTTCTTTAAATTATTTTGGTATTGTTAAATAATTGCTACCCTGCTTTCAAGTAAACATCTAATGCAACTAGCTAAGGATTAAAAGATAAATGAGAACCATTTTAATTTTTCTTTGAAGTTAATTTTCTCCAAGGTAAATATGATATGATGTGTAATGGGTTTCTATTTTCTGTTCTGGATGTTATAAGGTTTTCGGTTATAGTTTGATGTTGGATAGCGAGTGTTAATGCCATATTTCATCAGATAACCGTACACTAACAATGGGAAGGCTACAGGTGCTCTTTTGTGTTCCAAAATCACTTCCTGTTCATAATTGGACTTTTGAAATCTAATTTAGAATCTGCATGCCATTTATATTAAAAATGACGGAAACGCCATAATTAATTGCATTTTAGATTTTTAGGGAAGAATGATAAAACATGTTAGTCTCTGACGAAGTGAACTATACACGTGTTTCAGTTGTGTAGGAGACTGTGTATAGTGAACCTCGACACATCTGGTATTGGCAAATACAATTTCATAAATCTAACGGATGTTGGGTATTCAATTTTTATGTCTTTGTATGAATTAAAAACTAACATTATGTACAGACAGGTAGGAGATGATAAACTTCAGTGTTTAAATGGATTTATCTCTGGTTGTTCCACCAAGTTATAATGGTGTCGGTGCTCATGCACTGATTTTAGACACTAGTCTAGATCTATATCCACATGTTTTTGTAGCCTGTTCTGTAGTGGTAATGTGTTTCAGGCTATAAGGTGAAGACACAGTTCAAAATTTTTAAACTGTCTAACCATGTCTTAAAAAAAGGCATATTTGTTTGTGTTTCCTTTAACAGGGGTATATAATGATAATAAAAATTCATGATTTTCTTCTTTTACAAAAAAAAAAAAATAATTATTAAAAGAGTTAAAATCAGTATTATACACCCGTCAAATTTGATAGTATTATTTTTAATAGTATTAATTTTAATAATCTTGGAATTAATTTTTTTTTTATTATTGATTATTTCAAATATCCATCGCCATGGTTTTAGAACCTAAAGACATGTTATTTTAGAGCACTCTTTTTATTCAAATATGTGTTGCTGAGACTTGAAAATTGTTAATGAACATATATCTCCAGTGGAAATTCCAAATCATTGAAATTGAAATTGAATTGTATGTTGTATCGTGAACATTGGATGGTGTTTCAAAAGTTTTGATTATGGTATTCAATAAAGAATATTAATTTAGGGGTATATGGTAATTAGGAAACGGGTTGGAAGGTTTGCCTGGCCTTAGACAGGAAGTTGTAGACATATTATATATACAAGTGTTTGGAGGTATGACTCGCATGCCTCTATTTTTACCTGAATCATTGGCACCTACCCAATGTACATTTCATTCAAGGTGCGGCAAAGATTTGTAAATTTTGTATTTTCTTGGTCTGTTTTCTAGACTCGGCAGATGGGTTATGTTGTAAACTCGCTCAAACCTGCCCGAAACCCAGATCACTCCTTTGGGCATTCGAAAGGGGGAAACAAGATGACTATGCTACAGCACGGGAATCCATTTTACTAATAAAAAAGTTAGGGAGTGGCCAGTTTGGTGAAGTATGGCTAGGTTTGTATTGCTTTACATAACTTTTGATTGTTTTACCTCAGAAATGTTACCATACACATCTTTGTAATAATGTATAAGAAAATTGGTTATTTCGACAGGTTTACTATTGCATGTCATTTTTGAGGATACGATAAAATCACAAAAAAATAGATTCCCTGAGGAAAACTATTGAGAACGAATAAATCAACTATTGAGAACGAATAAATCTTTACATCCTTTTGCTCTAAAACTTGATTATCATTATAAAACAAACTTTATTGCATTCTAATAGCTACCTATTGCTTGTAATGTAGTACAATGAGAGGAATGGTAGTCATGCTTAAATTCCTTCGATGAAAATTCCCTGCTAAAGGTTCATCTTCATATTAAAGATAAGTTAACCGACCATATGTGTATAGATAGAAGGGCCGCGATAGCTCAGTCAGTTAGAGCCCCGGCCATTTAACCTCCGGTGAAGATCGAAGGTGTGTGGTTCGACGCTCCCTACCCGTGTCGGTTTGTGTTTCTTGGGATTATAAACCCAACAAACAAACAAACTAAAGTATAGATAGTGAACAAAAACAAAATTTAGTACCACTTAAAGGAAAAAAAACTTTATAGTACTCCAATATGAATAACTAGTTTAAGGTTTCCCAAGATGATGAATTTTTTTTCCTTTGTCTATCACGCAATGTCTTTGTTGTTTCTTATTTGCTCCCTGGATGTTTTGTGAATGTCAAGTTTAGAAATTTTAACAAAAATATGACTTCTCTGACAGGTACGTGGCATAGTAGTAGACAGGTGGCAATCAAGATGCAGAAAAAAGATGCTGTTTCAACGGCTGCCTTTCTGGACGAGGGACAGATCCTGAAGACGCTTGAGCACCCCAACATCATTAAACTTCTAGGAATCTCAAATGAGGCTGAGCCTATATACCTTATCACGGAGTACATGTTGAATGGTCGCCTGTCAATGCACCTACGAGAGGGACAAGGTCGTGACCTTGGCGTCACACAGCTTCTGTGGATAGCCACACAGGTAAATTACTTAGTTTCAACCCATTTGGTAAGGATTGTACTGTGTTTATTTGATAATAAGCCCATGTATGTCAATCAGATTGTTTATGTGTTGGCCCCTGGACTTACTACAGGACATGTATTAGTATGTTCTATATCGAGATTAGGGCGATGATGAAGGAGGTGGGTAACACAAGTGTCAGGAAGTATTAATAAATGACCTTTATTAAAGGTCAAGGTCACATCTACAGGGCTTGTTATACAGATTGCATGAGATCTGGTAGGAAAAAAGATGTGGTATTTTTCATAGCCTACAATATCCAATATAAGCATGGATACCTCAGATGAAATTTCCCTGTTAATTTGCAAAGATTTTTTTTATCAAATTATTATGAAATTTTTGGCAGAAAATATTGAAGAGGAAGGAAAACATCTGTTGGAATATGGAAATAGTTTTAAGAGGAACAAATGAGGAACTTTCTGTTATCAAATGATGGTGAAAATATCAAGTCATACAGTGTATCAATCAAAAATACATTTAAAAATATTGTAAGAAGCACGTGAACGATACCAGCAAATTGGAATTGTTACAAGTTGCCGTGCTTTAATTGAGTAAATCGGAAAAGTATTAGAGACTGCACATGTTGGAACTTCTTATGTCAGCCTGCCTGTGTGGCCACCGAACTCATAAACATTTAAGACCTCAGTGATGAGGAAAGCGTAGATTACTCGTAGAAAAAAAGGCAATGCACTCCCAACTCAGAGAGATAGCTTAATTGATAATACGCTTCGGTTTATTCAAGTACAGTTGGTAAAATTTTCTTTATACTGTAGCAATTTTGGTTTGGTTCTGACAGGTTAATTAGGTGTTTTGCCTCACTGTGGCAGATTTTCTAGAATAGATCATATCAATACTTGAGTTAATTGTCTAGAATGAGATTTATGCTATAGGTGTTTTAGCACGAAAGTTTCATTAAAAAAGCTTGTGTCATTACATAGTGATTAACCAATCATCATAATCTAGTATTACAGGAAAGGTTTCCTACCTGAATGATAACATTGTACCCAGACATTAATCTGACGAGTTTTCCTTTAAATTTTAAAACACCATTTCTTGTTTGAACGTGAATCAATTCCAAGTTTTCATCAATGGGATGAAGTGAGGACAAAATGATGCCCTTTTCAGAGATTTGTTTTTATGATAGTTATTTAATGATATGAGTGTTGGATGCCGAAATAAAGAGTTCACAAGGGGGAGATAAATGATGCCTTCACAACAAGAGAAATGCTTTCTGTTTGAACAATATATAGATAATTGAGAAGTAAACAGCTGAGAGAATTTCATTAAAAAAACAGCAATTTACAGTTACATTCCAGAATTTCACAGCTTCATAATATAAATTTGTTGACATCACAGATTACATCAGGTGACAAACATACCTGGTAAGAAACGGCCAGGTGTGGTCATGTTATACCAGTAACACTTAAATACTACTGGTTACTGTGTAACCTCAATATCCATCATGTTGGCATCATGAGGAATCTATTAGTTCTATAAATGTCTTCAAAAGCTGAGCAGCTGGAAGTTTTGTCATTTAAAGAAAAAGGATTAAACTGAAAAATGTATCATTGTAAAGCTGTAATTGTAAGGGGCACACGAGGTATAGATTTGAAGCCTTTGTGCCATTTGGTGTAGAATCGGGTACCTGTTCACAAATGCCAGCCATAAAGAGAAATATGCTGTAATCCTAAAAATTTACAGATTACTGTCGGGTTCATCAGGTGAAAAGTCATTAGTGTGCCTCATCCATGTTGTGAGAGCACCTGCGCTCTGCCGAACGGAAGACCCTAGATTTGTCAACTTAATGGATTTACTGTTTTCAAAATCTGTGTTTTGATAGAAAAAACATCCCAGGTATCTAGTACATGTTTAAAAAGATTATAAAAATTAGCCTTATTATTGAAGCCTTCGGTTATTTCCCGAATTTTTTTAGATTCAGTAATATTTTATCTACATTTGAAAAGCTACAAATGTTATGGGAAAACATTATGCAGTTGATGTGTTGTTCTATATTGCTAATAGACACTGCAAAGTGTGCACTGGTATTTGGCATGATAAGATATCAGTTGATAAACATACGACACTGATTGAGTAATTAGACCTGATGACTGGATTGCATGTCTCTGAGGATGGGACCATGAAGATCAGAAGGGGCTGATCAGGATGAGGTCGGGGTAGGGGATCAGAAGGTGGGGAGGGGATCAGAAGGTGGGGAGGGGAAGGGTGGGAGGCTGGAGAAGTGCTTAATCAACTGTCATGTCTTAAATGTTTATCTGATCGAGTTCAAAATCAAAATGAATGCAATTTCTAGTACTAGAAAAAATATTTATTTTTGTATGAATAAACTGAAAAATCACAATAGATTATTGTATCAACATGCATGACTGTCATAAATGTAATAATGATACTACATATAGTATATATAATACATATATGATATATTACACATATAACATTAATAATAATCGGTTATTTGATTGGTTTGTCACTGTCACATTTTAGAAATTTTCTCAAAAAATTAATAATTTCTACTAATCAGATGTTTCCCTGCCTTAGAAATTTGATGAAATAAATTCACAATAATCCAATTTACTTACTATTTGTCACTTATCAATAAAAAATTATCTGAACACTTACATTATGATAATCTTAAGGAGTGTGAAGCTTTGTTTTCTTTATTTCTGACTGATTTTCAGCAGGATTTAGTACCATTTTAAACATTTGTAATTTTTCCTATCAATGCAAAGTAACACGTATCAGGACAGTGGGTTGCTGACCATGTACCACAGTGATTCAAACACACTGTTGTGAAGAATAAAATTTCATTCCCGTTTGGTCATCATTTGATAATTATCAATTAATGGATCAACAAATTAGCCAATAGATGAGTTAACTAATACTCTGTGATTTTCTTACCCTTGTTTTACAAGGGCCTGTACCTTTTCCATTGGGAAAATACAGTGGTATTTTTTTGCTAATTGGGAAAATATTATTATTTAGCTTCGATAAATATAAACTTGTAGCATAAGTACATTGGCTTGAAATACATACGGATTATCATTTCTTTATACAAAGTGATGTACAAGGACATTTAAACGATTTCAGATTGGGGAAATATAATTATGAAATTAGGAAAATAAAACAAAATCTCACTTGGGGAGGGGCCCCAAATGTACCCCCCAAATGTACCCCCCAAAATGTACCCCCCAAATGTACCCCCAAAATGTACCCCCAAATGTACCCCCAAAAAATCACTATTAGAAAAGTCATGAATGGCTTTTGTGGGGGAAAAACAAAAAACAAAAAAAAACCTATCAAATCTATGACCTTTATTTATTGTTGAATTGTGTTTATAGATTGCTGAAGGCATGACGTACATGGAGAAGGAGAAGTTTGTCCACCGTAATCTCGGCGCCAGGAACATTTTAGTGGGAGATATGAATGTGGTGAAAATCGCTGGCTTTGGGATGACCAAACTGGTGGATGATCCTGACTTCAACTTCAGGAGAGGTACGTTTGTTTTAACTTCAGGAGAGGTACGTTTGTTTTAGGTCTGGGCAGTCTCCGTAAGTCCATGGTGACTGATGGCTTATTTTGTGTATCCAAATTCTAGTTCAGTTCATACTAAAAATTACCAGAACAACTGTTATTTTTAATGCAATTTTCACAATAGAAATAATTCTTATCAGAATGAAGAGACTGAATGAATATTATGGAGAGCTGTCAGATTACAGACAATTGGTGCACCTTCAAAGCTGCATCTTTGCTTCTTTTTCATTGTCAGGCTGAAATGGATAGATTAAAAATGATTGGAGTACATTTGAGATCGCTTCATAACTATTTTTTCTTGATAGACTGAAATTGGTCATCCATATATTTGATATGATTGGTGTTCAACAGATTTATGATATCATTTCTATTGTAGGGCTGAAAATGGCCATTAAATGGATGGCACCTGAGGTCCTCATGTGTAACAAGTACAGTACGAAAGCTGATGTGTGGTCTTTTGGAATAGTGCTAATTGAAATATTCTCATACGGCAAGGAGCCATATGAAGGTGAGAACAAAACTATCATAGTTGTACTGAATTAACAGTTCATCGTGTTTGGGTGACATCAGAGGTTAAAATTTTCTTGGTAATAATCCCAGACACTGTTCATTAATAGAAGGCTATCCATGGCTACCAGGCTACAAGATGCTCGTGAGAGTTGCTTCAATACCTGAAAGACATTGTTTTTGGTCAACATATTAGTGATTTTAAAGAAACAATGATTCGTGACACACATGAAATCTAAACAAAAAGGGATGACACATTTAGAGAAGTACACAACCAGCACTGACACATTTGAAAGTAACAATTATTGATGACACATTTGAAATATACACAACAGGAATGACATATTTTAAAGGTACACAACAATTGAAGACACATTTGAAAAGTACACAACAAATGATGACACATTAAAAATATACACAACAGTCGGTATCATTTTAAAATGCTCAGGTTAGTCAATGTTTTTTAATCTACAGATGTAATTCAGGTTATTAAAAACTTAAAATGCAGAGGATTTGGACAGCATTTTAGTTACAAACAC
Source organism: Pecten maximus (assembly GCF_902652985.1). NCBI lineage: Eukaryota > Metazoa > Mollusca > Bivalvia > Pectinida > Pectinidae > Pecten > Pecten maximus. Next base: position 18,852,997 of record NC_047028.1, read on the forward strand.
TAGCCAAATGTGAAGTTATGTGATATGAGATAGAGAACACAGTATGAATATCTGTACAAATACAAATGTTCCTGATGTCATCTGATGTTCCTGATGTCATCCATCCTGTGTTATGAATTGTATTGTTGAAGGGAAATTTTTACTTTGCACTGACTGAAGTGTTCTTTTCTTCTCAGGTTTAGGAAGTAAGGAGGCGTTTGACAATGTGCAACACGGTTATCGAATACCTCGTCCGGAAGCATGCCCCCCAGCAGTCTATGACGTCATATTACAGTGTTGGAATGCAAACCCCCCTTCACGACCTTCATTTGACTTTTTGAACACTTTTTTACACGACGCACAATCCTCATGACCTGAAGAATGACCTGTCTCATGGGAGGTATACAAATGTTTTGAGCAGAAACAGGGCATTTTCAAACACTTCATCTTGTGCTACACATTCTAGGATATAGTGAATTCTTTGGCAGGAGTTTTGGACAGAACACGGACAGACTGCGAAGACAGCTGCATGTTAAGAACACTATGGAAAAGACAGGAAATGGCTGTCTGTGTGAGATTTCTTCATATGTTCTTGGGAAAGTTTTCACGATGATCATAGACAATATGAATACTACACAAACAGATTTCAAAGTGCAATGGATTAATACATTTATGACAATGATTATAACAGTTTGTTACATCAAATGGGTGAAAATTGTGTTCAAGCAAACCCTGTATGTTATTGAATACACAAGGGTTTGGACATCTGTCATTGCTATCCATCGGTCCATCTCACTACTTATTTCATCTCGGCATCTCATACCTGTTTAAGTCTGTTTTAGGAAACATGAAATTGATAGAAAATATTGTCTGGTAAATATTTTGTTAAAATCTGAAGCGATTGGTTTTCTTTTTGGAGATTGTATCTTTTTCGTAATCTAATCTTTGAATGTTTTAAACTGTCCTGTTGTTATTACAGATATTTAACAGCACAAATTGTCAGAGCTAACCATTTGATGAACACGAATCTCCTGCAGAATGCACATGGCTTGAAATATTGAATCATTCACAGTATAATTGAAAGACAACAGGCTTAATTTTTTATCCATATATCTTTAGTTTGAGATTTTAGATTCACATTTCATCATTATAACTAAAATATCATGTATTGTGTAAAATGATCTTTAAACTTGACATTACATACAGGGTTATACACAGTATGGTAGATTTTATGTTTTCACATGTACAGGATACCGACTATATACCTCTTCTGGCTGGTGAAGCCAACCGGGCAATTTTTTACTATCGTACACTTTTAGATGTGTGAGATATGCTATTAGAATGACTTAACTTACAATCGTCAGATTGACCCGGCTTTGTTTTTCAATTATTGAATTCCTGTTTCATTCATTTTTGAGCCAATCCATTTCAAACTGTTTTTAATCTGAAAACAATTGAATGAGTTACCTCCCTTTCCTTTTGAAAAAAGTAAGTAAAAATTAGAGTACCTTTTTTTTGTATTTCTGTTTTACTTTTCCAATTTTTTGTTCTTGGTCAAAACTAGCTTACTGTCATTGGTTGTCTTTGGTCAACATTCATTAGAAGGTTGGAGTCATGTGTTCTGATAGCTGTTGTTGGTCTTATTAAATTCCTGTTTCATGGCAGAATTAAATATTATAAGTTGTTAGATATGACATAGTCACATATATTTATAAAATAAAATACTTATCCAGTAGGAATTGAGAAATAGTGACATTTTTATCGATGTCGTATATATACTTAAATTTAAAAAAAAAAAAATTAATGTTGATTTATAAATCCAGGCATTCTAGCTGAGGCTTTCTGAAAGTTTTTACATGAAAACACAAAAACTTTTATCAAATTCAATGTAGGATCTGTCATTGAAATGGAAATGGAAAATACTACTGGTGCCTAGTTTTTAATGCAGAGATTTTTTATGGTTTTCATATGTGTTAAACTTTTTCAATGAGTCGCATATAATGCTTGATAGAGTAATTTAATGGAGGATTTGGTATCTGTCTCCTGGTGAAATGCTGTTGACCTTGCTTCCAGTGTTTTTTGTTTTTAAGCATTTTGTTAAAATTGAATTAAATCCAAATGTGTTCATGAACAGTTGCCTCCTCATCATTGAGGATTTTTAGTACTTACATCTTGTATTTAATGTAACAGTACCTTTGATTGGTTCACCTTGATGTTACTACATGTTTCCATTGGTTAAAAATTACTGCCAATAGAAACCCAAGTTTGAAATCACTGATTAATGTACAGTTATCTTGATTGTGTGTTGATTAAAATTGTTCTGTAAGAGATGTGAAGGCTCCGTAGCCTTTATACTAGATATATAAAATCTAGTTCTGCCCCAGTTGACGAGCCTAGGACCAGTCGCCATAGTAGACAGTGTTCCTGTATCTGTTCTCAGACAGATGTTGAAGTGTGTTAAGGTTGTACTATATCTATATTTTTTTGTACAGATGTAAATAATATACCTGAACACACCCGATCATTTTTATTTTTTATTTTTTTTTAATTTCCTTAATTCTTACTTCAGTTTGACAAGGTGTACAAATAATAGTGTAAATTAATTAATTTTTAACGGGTTTGCCTACCTTTGGGATCAAATATACCATAATGACTGTATGATCATTTTAGAACTCGCGACATTTCCGCCCCAATTTTTACTTCACATTAACTTTAACTGGAGTCAATAGTTCCCAAGTTCTCTCTCTCTCTCGCGAGAGAAAATTATACATCTCCCATGATGCATTTGATCTGAAAGTCGGTGAACATCCCGTAACCCATACCAGCAAGTAGCTTGGAGAGTATACAATGAATTATTTATGTTTGGATTTGTCGAATGTTTTTATGTTTATTGATGAGCTAGAAGTGGCAGTTACAGCTGTCGTAATGTAAATAACACTGACTACTGTAAGTAGATTAGTACTGACATAAACATTTAACAGCCAGTCCTGGCAAGCTTGGCCCCTGGTACTTTAAAAGTGGAAAAATGCCCCAAGTCTCATAGTTTGTAGAAATTACAAAGGTGCTAGCATCACATGACAAATGTTTGATATATTTGAAGAATTTTTTTTGGAGGTTCATTTTTCTTAAAAAATAAATTTTGACTCCTTGTTGAAATCTAAGATATGTCTCTAGTATATGTTAATGCTTTAATTTCTAAAAAGTAAATGCAGTTGAGTTATATTTTGTTAATTTGAAACATAAAGGTATGTAAGTGACTGGCAATAATGTATCATATATTTATAATTTCAGAATATCCATCAACAAATACTTTAATATGCATGTGGTATCGATATAAATGAGAAATTCAGTGATACTTTTCATTTTCAAAATTTTTTTGTCATGATCTGTTGTTTTATACAGCTACATATTTACCTTGTAATGATGGTTATACAATATATTGTATTTATCCGGTAATAAGCCCAGGTGACGAAGGTACCAGTGTGTATATACGGTCCCTTCGTCCTGCAGTAAGCACACTTCTTTGTATCAGAGTTTGTGTTGTTGCTATGGACTAGTTACGGGATAAATATAAGATAATCCAGAATTGTTGATTATATCCTCGGTGTCTCGTCGCCGAGGAAACTAATTATGTTTACTGCCATGTAACTGTTGGCAGACGATTGTACATATTAAGTGAAGTGTAATCTTTATAATGATAATAATTTATGGTAAATTCACCTTCATACTCACATAATCATCTCATCTCTGTACTATAGTAAGTCAACATTATCACTCCACAGACTTGTATTGAAGTGAAAACCTGGTACTGGTTTATGGAATACCACATGCTCTTTAAATTGATATAGATATAAAAGATATATTTTTCTGTGTACATACAGATTAGCTGTGTAAATATTTTTTTTGACAGAAAATAGCAAATGAAATTGAATTCTAAAAAAAAAATAATCTGCTGTCCAGTATTGGTCTCCTTATTTTACATAAATTGTGATTTTAAGTAAATGTATTGAAAATTTTGATTGACAGTAATATGATATACTGAAACAGTTATCCAGTGTTTCTGGCGAGTTGTGTTGCATTACCTTCTGTTTCGGTGTTTGAATTTTCAACTTACAGTATTCTTTGGTACACAAGCCTAATCCAGGAGTGTACAGCTAGGTAGATTTACGGTCAAATAAAAAAATATCTTTTGTGAAATTAAAGTGAAATTTTGCAAAATCTTCCTGTATGCTAGGGCTGTACCAGGTATTTATAAGACACAATTGTACACCCCTGCACTACATTGTAAAACAAATAGTACCTAGACTTACGCACTGAAGCTAATCCCTCGGCATGACTGAGATTTATGTTAAAAGTGTCCCTCTAAGGGTCCGATTCCACAGGTTTACCAGATAAAACATTCAGTAGTACGGTGTGATGTGATCTTAGTTCACTCTTTATTTCACTTTGCACAAATAATGCAGAACTGTTGATATAGAAATATTTGTTTGCATAAAATCTTATCCCCAATAAAAACCATGTTTACAAATTTAAATTACAAAGTTTTTGTACAGCTGCACTTATAAATCGGATTATATCATCACAAAAATATATTATTGTATTGTTTTCCAGGTGTATTTATAGAACAGAGTTTATAAATTAGAAGTTCTAGATGCCACAAATATTTGTATTTCAATAGAGAGTAGACTACATTCCTTCACTGAATAATTGATGCATGGTCTATCATTAAACCAGTTCAGTCTTTAGAACAGATCTTGCTTAAAGTTTCCTTCAGATTTTGTTACAATATAACATTTTGTGTTAGTTTCATCAAATATACATTATTTATGTAAAGGTTATTATGTACCAGACATACTTTGTAAATTCATCATGATTTGTTCATTGTTACCCAGTATCGATTCAATATTTCATTTAAAATAAAGCACCTTCATCCCGCAGTATTCATTGTACAGAGATTTTCACAAAGGGAGATAACTGTTGGATGTACTTTTGTCACAAACTTTGGTCATGGCAAACTTAGCTCGTCGTGCTAAATATGTTGAATATTATTATTATTATTATTATACCATTATATCCACCTTTGTCTGGTTCTTGGTTGCATACTTAAGTCTTGCTGCAAAAGGTTCAATGTGCCATTTTTGTAGTGCTGATCTACCAATGAAAATGCTCATTACATAACTATTGGAGAATGCTTGTATTGGTCAGTAATAATTGATTTGATTGGGGCAGAGTGTTTACAATTCATTGCTCTGTGTGGAACAGAAGGAAAATAAATATGATAAAAAAAAGAGTTGTCTTTGTGTTCTTTTGGAATTTCTTCAGGTGTTGTGTAAAATGCAGAAGTTACTGATGATACAAAAATTACTCGTGGACATTGCTCCCTAGTGGTGTCATGGTAAAGAGTTGGTGTATCTAGTAGGATACAACAATTACCCTTGGACATTGCTCCCTAGTGGTGTCATGGTAAAGAGTTGGTGTATCTAGTAGGATACAACAATTACCCTTGGACATTGCTCCCTAGTGGTGTCATGGTAAAGAGTTGGTGTATCTAGTAGGATACAAGTTACCCTTGGACATTGCTCCCTAGTGGTGTCATGATAAAGGGTTGGCCTATCTAGTAGTATTCCGATCGTTTCCAGTTTGAAGTGTGATTGGAAGTTGCAAAAGAGTGCAACTGGGCCGTCTCCTTGTCTAACTGGTGTGGATGTTCAAAGAAACAGAATCTTTAAGTTCTCCTTTAATTCCCAATGTATTATGCATTAGGATCAGGTAAACGAGGATATGGAGAATGTAGCAACCTACGTAGGCCTCGGACATGCCGATCACCACACCATGACATTGTGGCATTATTTTGGAGGAGAACCCCAATCGTCAGGCTAGTACAACCAATGTCACACTTTGTCTCACTGGAGACAAGGTACACATCGACCTAGACTGGCCACCTCTCAAGAACATTAAAATTATAAAAATTAAGTTGAGGTTAATGATTTTGGTCTCGAGGATAGGTCTGATCCTAGGTTTCAAAGTAGGGGGAGATAATCTAGTATTAAAATTCTAACAAAAAATTTAGGGACTGGTGGCCAGTCTAACATTGACTATACAACTTGAACTCTATAGCCACCTGACTGGTAAATGGAACATTCGGCCCAGGCAACAATCGCTGCGCCCAATTATGGAACCTACAGACATACACATTTACCAATGGACAGAACCATGCCAACTTATGTTTTTAGCCCACCATCATCAGATGGTGGGCCATTCAAATCGCCCTGCGTCTGTGGTCCGTCCATAAACAATTCTTGTTATCGCTATTTCTCAGAAAGTAATGAAGGGATCTTTCTGAAATTTCATATGTAGGGTCCCCTCGGTGCCTTGTTATGCATATTGCATTTTGAGACTAATCAGAAAACAACATGGCCGACAGGCAACCATCTTGGATTTTGACAATTGAAGTTTGTTATCGCTATTTCTCTGAAACTAATGAAGGGATCTTTCTGAAATTTCATTTAAAGGTTCCCCTCGGTGCCTAGTTATGCATATTGCTTTTTGAGACCAATCGGAAAACAACATGGCCGACAGGCAGCCATCTTGGATTTTGATAATTGAAGTTTGTTATCGCTATTTCTCAGAAAGTAATGAAGGGATCTTTCTGAAATTTCATATATAGGTTCCCCTCTGTGCCTAGTTATGCATATTGCATTTTGAGACTAATCGGAAAACAACATGGCCGACAGGCAGCCATCTTGGATTTTGACAATTGAAGGTTGTTATCGCTATTTTACAGAAGGAACTGAAGGGATTTTTTTCAAATTTCATATGTAGGTTCCCCTTGGTCCCTGGTATTGCATTTTTGGACCAATCCGAAAACAACATGGCCGACAGACAGCCATTATCGCTAAATCTTAAATTTTATATATAGGTTCACCTTCCATCTTTTTATATCATTACCTAACCCAGATACTAAATTTGTAAACAAACTCAATTCAATATTATTTGAATATTTATGGAATGGGAAAACAGACAAAGTAAAAAGAGCTGTTATAATTCAAAACTTTGTTGACGGTGGATTGAAGATGATAAACATTAATGATTTTATTAACTCTCTCAAACTAACCTGGATTAGAAGACTTTATCAGAAGAGTGAGAAATGGCAGGTAATACTTAAGACATTTATTGATACAGATCTTCTTTCAAGTTGTGGTCCAGAATATATTAAAGTATGTGAAGAGAAATGTAATAAGTTTTGGAGTGATGTTTTTAAGTCTTGGTATTTATTGTGTGTAAAATACTGTGAAAAAACCTTTCCGGGAAATGTGTTGTTAGCTCCTATTTGGTACAACAGTAAAATCAAGGTAGACAGAAAAGTGCTATTTTATAAAAACTACTACAAGAAAGGCATTTTGATTATAAATGATTTGATAAAAGATGTTGAAGCAGGTTTATTCTTCTCATACAATGAATTTATCCAGCTATACCAAGTGAATACAATTTTTTTACAATATCGAGGTCTAATATCTGCTATTAAAGATTTTTTTTTCTACATACAATACACATGGTCAAGAAATTTCCTACCCATATATACCAATAAATCTACAACTTATTCTAAGGGAAAGTAAATGGTCAAAAACTTTTTATTCTTTTATGATTAAATCAAATATTATACCATCTGGCACTAGGAAATGGAACATAATTTTTGACAACATAGACAATCTGACATGGAGTAAAATCTACAAAATGCCTTTCGCTGTTACAAGAAATACAAAATTACAGTGGTTTCAGTTCAGAGTAATCCATCATATTCTCACAACTAACTCTTTCCTGTTTAAAATTAGAATGGTTATCTCCCCTCTTTGTGCTTTGTGCAGCACCTGAAACAGAGACAATTACTCATTTACTGTGGGAATGTGAAGAAGTACAAAGATTATTGGAAAGTTTTGACACATTATTAGAAGCTCTTTTGATCCCATTTTCAGTGAATAAGAAATCTTTTCTTTTTGGCATTCTGCATGAAAATTACCTTCCCAGTAATAGAGTAGATAATGAAATTATAATTACTATTAAACAATATATTTATAGGACTAGATGCTTACACAATTCATTAAACATTATTGCTCTTGTCAATATTATAAAAGATAAATACTTGATTCAAAAATACATTGCAATTGGCAAAGGTGAAACAGCTAAATATAAATTTGAAAATGAGTGGAGGAAATGGGATAAATTAGTTAAACTATAATGTGTCATACTTTATTTTATCCATTGTTAATATTTCATTTTATATCCTTTTGTCATTTTCTTAGTTCGACAGTTTTTTTCTCATTGGCCGAAAAAAAATGCTTTTAAATTATTATATATTCCAGTATTGTTTGTTGTCTACATAGAGTTCCTCCATCTCGCCCAAACCTTTTCCTTCTTTTAGTGTCTCTTTCTCTCTTATACTTTCTCTCCTTTATCTTTTGTGATTACAGTCCTCTTTCTTAGTATAATCTCTAGTCACTTCCTCTTCTTTCTTTTTTTACAAAATCACTGCAATGTACTTAATCATTACTGATGTCACTTCGTTTTTCCCTATTGAAAGATACACAATACTGAAATTTCGATCCATTAATGTCTGTATGTTGTAACTTGTAAAATTTGCTGGTAAAAAGTGTTTGTGTAGGTTAGGTATTTGTATGTAAACAATCTTGATTGTGAAAATATACATGCTTATATCATTGTGTGTGAGGGCGTGTGGTGTGTGAGGGTGTTTTGTGGGGGGGGGGGGGGGAGGTGTGCGTGTTCGAATATACATGCTATACATGCTTTTTGAAATATATATGTAGGGGTACATGCATGGGAGGGTGGGTCTGTGTGTGTCTGGTGTATGTGTGTATGATGCTGTTTCATGTGTGTACTTCAATATAACTTTTGTGAGCTGGGTGTTTTGTGTGTGTGTGAATTAGATGATTTGTAAGTATTTTCATGTATATGTGCACGTGTGAGCATGCATAATATGAAAATATAATGTATATTGCATTGAAAAACTGAATAAAAAGATAATTACAAAAAAAAAGTACAATAGCATTGCTGTGTTTTGTTTAATCTCACCGGGACTTGGCAGGAATACTCCTGGTATATGGTTATGGACCTTGGGCCCATTTGTTTATGCGGATAAACCGGTGTGTCAGTTTTCAAATGTAATATTTCAAACATACATCTTGCAGACCAGCAAATGTTAATTATAGGCCTTGGGAGTCTTTGTCATGGCTTGTCTTAAAACAATATAAAATCATCAGGTCCGTCTTTATTTGGAACAACATCAGTCTAACTGGTCCGTCCGTTTGGACCGCAAAAAACGAAAATGGCCCTTGACTAGGGAATTTGTGCCAAGTCTCTTTGTTCAATCTTGCATATTGGGAAACAAAATTAAGGCAATTTCTTTTGTGTAAAATTTATTTTGGATAAAACAACTTCTTTCAACAACATTAATATTGGACTGTGCTACAATACTTGTCCACCTGTTTTCATCCACAATAAAATTCTGTTCCAAGTTTCTATCGGCATTCTGTTTTTAGGAATCAGAAGAATGATGTTGCCATGGACAAGAATCCAACACAGATTGTGGCATTATTGCAGGGAAACATCAAGGAATATCAATAAATTGTTTCTAAGGAAAAACACCTGATATTTGGGATAATCCAGTGTAGTAAATGAGTAATATTGTCCTTCTATTGACATGTTGAACCCAAGTCAACTAATTTCTGAAAAACTAACAGGATCCATATTTATTCTGTTAATATTGTCTGTGGTTGTATGTATTATTACTGTTATGATTGATGAGAAATGAAAAGAAAGCTTCAGTACAAACCTACCTAGCTATTTCAATCAGGATTTCATAGAACCTGTTAACGGAGAAAGTCTACAGAGATCCATCTTCAATACTACAAGGGTTCCATTCACTTTTTCCACACCACAGGAATATGTCACAGCAAAAAGCTGAAATGGGGGTCGAGGGGACCTCACCCAGCCGGGTTACAAGGGGCAGAAGTGAACATCAAAATTTTACAAAAAGCCGAATTCCGCTTTAAAGAGGAAAATAATCATGCCTGAAATTGACATGCCCCCTATCGGCCCCCGCTAAAAATACCAGCCTAACCAGGTAGTAACAGTGACCTTGACCATGACCCAAAAACCCTAAAACTCGAACTTGATCTGTCGCTACTCATACTGAAGTTACATACCAACTTTCATCAACAAACCTTGAAGCATGCCTGAGAAAAGTGCAGAAAACTGAATGGATGGACTGACAGACAGACGGACGGACAGACAGAGAGGATAACTATAGTCCCCCAGTTTTACTGGTAAAGCACTAGCAATAAGTATTGTATCAATATGATAACTCTGAATTACTTACACAGGAAATAGTTTATATGCAGAGAGGCCCCCAAGCCTAACAGAAGATCTCGTTGACAAGTAACAAGTACCAGGGTAACATTAACATGCTTACTACAATTATGGAAAAATGTTGATTTTGCATCAAAGGTGAGCTTCAAGAGAGTCATTTGTCAAAGTACATGAACCTATGGGCTTTCATATTTCATTGCACTATACAAAGCTGTGTGTTTGAATGATCTTGATTTAGTATTTGCTCAAGAGGGACACATAAAGCAGCACTGTGTGTTAAACCTGGTAGAGTATAATGTTAAAATAATACTTTGTAGATCTATTTGAAGTTTTTCAGTTCCAGAATAATAAAAGTTGTAATTTCACTCTCGAAGTACTTACTATTACTGTCCCTGATAAAAGTCACAACACACCATCAATTTTTCTACAAATAAGCCTGATAAAGTATGCTGCATTTCGGTGACTGTATTAAATACTGCCAGGGACTATTTGTCGTACTGTTGGAGTACAGTCATGACCATGCTCCTTTGTTAAAACACCAGACTTCTGGTTAGCTGTAGTCATTCTGTAAACTGCCAGAAAATGCGTGTCGAACAGCTACAGAATTGTTGTGACCTTAGTCAACTTTAAACTGTCAATGACACAATTACTGAAGCGGAACACCATTCCTTATTTGGCCACAATTTAAGTAAAGTAGAAATTATGTCCCATTCTGTCACCTCATAAAAATGTCTGTATTTCTGAAACTAGAGTTGTCTCTGAAAAAAAAGAGTGAGAAAAAAAAAACATTAAAATTTATCAACACTTCACCAGACTAAGAGCATGTTTAAGGATTTATGGTATCAGTGCCAATCTATGATTTTAGTTATACTTAATATTATCTCCCTTGAATATTTCCACATGTAGGTAAAAATGAATTTTAATGGTCTGGTTTCCTGCCTGTTACTTCTAATTTTAGTACTTTCATGCTAAATTTTCATTGTATTTCTTGTTTATTGTTTTCTTTGGCAAGTATACTTATCAGTAATGTGATAAATGTTTAATGGAATATAGCTAATTTAGTAATCACCAATGACATGCTCTCTTGTGAACCTTTTAGAATTGCCATGATTAAATACTGTCAGAAAATTTATTTAGGACTTTTTATGAAAGAGGGTTATCAATATGTAATAGGTATGGTAATCGTGCTTTATCAAATGAAAATTAAAGTCTCTTGATAAATATGAAGAGGATATCATGGCTTTCTTGTAAATAACAGACAACAGCTTATTTCATTTTCACATCTGTCATAAAGCAGTACAGAGTATAAGGTCCTCTTACCAAAATTGATGGTAGCAGGATATTTCCCTGTAGCCATTCATACCTACCTCAATATTCTATAAATGCAAAACTCAACATTTTCAAGAAGAATTTTCTGTTTCCCCCCTGAATATACTCACTTCATACTATCATTGTGCGTCTTATATTCCATAATTGTGTTAGGAGGAAGGTTGAGAACACGTTTGAGAGTGTCACGGATCCTTGACGTTGTAACGGAGTCACTCGCTGTACGATTCCATAATGCTAAAATATCCTCCTGGAAAAAACAATAAGCAGATACTGATTTTAATTCTAAATGATACAGAAAATGTTTCTGGGAATAGAAACAGAAAGATGTTGTTCAAAGAAAAAAAAAAGACAGACTGCAGTTGACGGACACTACACCTTACCACAACCACACCCAGTGAAGGCTTTGGGAAAGGCGTGTTGTGTCAGGTGACTAAGTAAGTAGGCTGGTTTGCCTTTCATGATACCATTCCAAAAAGTTGTTCCAGAATAATGAACAACATAATGAACACGACTGGGAATGAAGTTGGCCTGTTGCTATCACTAGTTTTTTAATTTCTTCACAAAACAAGGTCTGTGTACACATTTGTATTAGGTACACTGTCTTAAAAGATTTTGCATTAAGAATTTAAAAAGGTATCAAAGAATTACATTAATCATATGCCAAAATATCATTTTATCCACAAAATTAGGATTAGAAAATGTTTGTAAGACATAAATGCCCCCGCTGCCACTTGACACCCAGAAACCTCAGAAGTTCCCGAGATTAGCTAGTTACATTGCATCGGGACGAAACGGACACGGGTAACACAATACGCCATCCTCATTTCATGGAGGGGCATAAAAAGTATAGTCAAGTAAGATCGCTCCACACTTCTAATGTTTATATTATGTCCAAAATAATTTACTTACCTGGTACCTAATTGAGATGACTGCTCCGCAGATTTCCTCACCAACCATGAACTGTTCACCGAGCATGGCTAATACTAAGTTTTCCCAGCACCGAGATGCTAGGCCTTTCTTTAAACGTACAATCCATTTACCTCCCTTGTTATTGGCAGAGTCCTGAAATTATACAAGTTGTATATATGAATTTCTACATCTTGGTATTAAACAAGAACATGTCTGCAAGGTGTGAATGCTTCTGCTCCTATGCAAAGAAATCAGATGTTATGATTCTGTGGTGTAAATAGGAACCAAATCTGTTGAGGCCTTGAGGGGATCTCGCTGGACATACAAAAATGATTCAAAATGAGACAGGGCACATTGTATCCCATTCAGACATGTACAGGGTCTTAGCTGTTAGAGAGCTCTTAAGATATGTGATTGATTCAGAACAAGACAGAGACAGACAAGCGTAACCAATAACACTATTATGTATCCCAACGCCCATGCCCCCCAAAAAGGCAGGGCATATAAAGAGGGTAAATTTTAGGTGGTGTCTCCTTGTAGTAGCTGGTGGCTACCTCAGTGAACAACTTAAGGGAGCCCATCACATGCTATCCAGACGAAATGGGGGTAAAATTTCTTGCATAAACACAGCCATGACTGCAGAGAATGGTCTGTGATTTCATATCCTGATAAAAAATTATCCATTGCATACTGGTGTCAAGTCACACACCTTGGTTCTTCAACACGGATTACATTGTCTAATGCTCCACTCACTGAGATGTTTCCGGGCCCTTAAACATGTGTCCCAGAACGAACACATGCATCCAGATACTTGTTCCAAGCCTTCATTCCAACATACAAACTACCTGAGATGGCATGTAGCATGCTACTTTCACATCAATTGGGTCAAGGTCACAGAGGTCAAATTTTCAAACTGCCCAATTCAATCAGCAAGTGCTCTTGTCCTGATCTTCACCGTTGCATGAATGATATTGTTTCAATAGCATCTCACTTTTTGTTCAAAGTCAATTCAATTGTTAAAACGTGGCTGAATAACACCACATTGCTATTTAAGTAGCCCAGTTACAGACAGGCCATGTTT